>NW_027529428.1:6111798-6134869 GCF_008692635.1 Crocuta crocuta
AACCTGGCCAAAAAAAAAAAAAAAAAAAGAAAAAAAAAAAAAAAAAAACCCAAAAAACAAAGAACAAAAACAAAAACAAAACAAAACAGCCAAAGGGTATGAAAGAATTGCATACAGATAATAAACAAATGACTTTCGTGGTTACAGTCTACCAACCCTGGACAGTCTCTCAAGAGAATAATAATTACTGATATTTAATTCACTGAGCATTTTTACATCATCTTTAAATTCAACTGTTCTATAGGTGAATAGGATCACACAGAATATTAAAGGACTCAGGGTATTCTGTGTTTATAAAGCACTGCCCTCACAGACACCTAAAAAAATACTAATAAACGTCTTAATAAAGATCAAGATAGGCACTGATCAATTCCAAAATTCTTTATTCATTTTAAGTTTTTATTTATTTTTGAGAGAGAGGTTGAAGATGAGTAAGGGAGGCACAGAGAGAGAGGGAGACACAGAATCCGAAGCAGGCTCCAGGCTCCGAGCTGTCAGCACAGAGCCTGACGTGGGGCTCAAACTCACGAACTGCGAGATCATGACCTGAGCCGAAGTCAGACGCTTAATCGACTGAGCCACCCAAATGTATTTAAAGAAGGCAGATTCACAAACATAAAATCGTGGTGTTCTTGGATGGGCAGGGAGGCAAAATTAGATGTCCTCTCTGGGCATTCCCCCCAACTTGATCACTTTCTCATGGAAGGCTGGTTACATATAACAAAGAGAGAAAGTGGAACCAGGAAGACTGTATGAATCACCTGGAATTCACTCTGAATTAAGACTGGAAAGAGGCCCAATCTTTTGTAAGATCCTTTAAATGAATCTCACGTGAACTAGCATGTGAACGGCATTTAGGATTTCAGGAGGGCTGGCCTTCTGACATAAGCCAGATAAGCAGATTCCCACGTTCCCTGGCAGCAGCTGGTCCCTGCTGGCTTTTCACTTTGTGGGCCCCTCACCTTCCCCGGCACACCCTTCCTTTTTCTCCGCAACCCCACCCTACCCCTACAGAGAAGGGCTGAGTCCACGGGTCATCAGCCGAACACTGTTTTCCCTGGGGTGGTGACGACAGTCAACGACTTCCTGTCCCCAGCAGACGAGGCAGATGGAGGGAAAGGGGCTCTGGGAGGGGTCCTGTGCGGGCAATGGGTAGGAAACGTTTCTGTCTGAAGTCTGCCAACAGAATGCGGACAGGTGCACCTCTGTGGCCCTGAAAGAGCACTTTTCTCTTGAAGGACTTGGGGCACACAAACTCTAACACACAGTTTCCATTCTAGTTTCTTCTCTGCTGGTGAAGGAGTAGAGTGGCAGAGTGAGCCACAAAGGCGGCATTAAAAAAGGATCGCTCACAGCAAAAAGAGCGACTATTCAAAATATCAGAACTTAGTTATCTGAAACACATGAACCATTTCACTTACATTCTGCTGAAAAACATAGGAAGGCCAGGGGCGCTGAGTGGCTCTGTCAGTTGGACACCCGGCTCTTGATTTCTGCTCAGATCATGCATGATCTCACAGTTCATGGGATGGAGCCCTGTGTTGGGCTCTGCCTGGTCAATGGGGAGCCTGCTTGGGATCCTCTCTCTCCTTCTCTTTCTTCTGCTTTCCCCTGATCACTCGCTCTCAAAAATAAAATAAACTGTAAAAAAATGTTGGAAGGCCCAAGACACTTTAGATGGACTTCATTTAACATGGCTTTAATAGGGGCACCTGGGTAGCTCAGTCAATTGAGCATCCCCTTCAGCCTAGGTCATGATCTCACTGTTCCCAGGTTCGAGCTCCATGTCAGAGCCTGGAGCCTGCTTCAGATTCTGTGTCTTCCTCTCTTTCTCTGACCCTCCCCTACTCATGCTCTGTCTCTCTCTCTCTCCCTCAAAAATAAAAAATAAAAAATAAAACATTTACAAATGAATGAATGAATGAAATGGCTATGATTGGGGCACCTAGGTGGCTCAGTCAGTTAAGTGTGACTTCCACTAAGGTCAGGATCTCATGGTTCTCAAGGTCAAGCCCCATATCGGGCTCTGTGCTGACAGCTCAGAGCCTGGAGCCTGTTTCAGACTCTGTGTCTCCCTCTCTCTCTCTCTGCCTCTCCCCTCCTTGCTCTCTGTCTCAAAAATAGTAAACATAAAAGAAAACTTCTTTAAATACTGGCAATGCTAAGTGTTAAGAAGGATACAGAACAACCGTATCGTTCTTAGTATCCGTGGGCGTGTAAACAGGTACGACTGCGAGAGAAAATTATTCGGCAGTAGCATTCATTCATTTTTCGTAAGTCTTGACATGCCTTTGAGATCTTACATGACATTTCTGGGAAAGGAACTTAGTTGGAAAATCACTCCTCTCATCTTCTGTGGGACTAAAATGCTGCATACAAAAATGACCCCTCCCGGATGGTGCTACTATCCCCAGGGTACAGTGAGTCTCAACGGTTTTTTTAACTGCACACCGTGAAACTAATTTAGTGGCTTTTAAAACTATCAAATCAAACAGAAATGACCAGAGTCCAGTGTACATGGCAGAAATAATTATGGTTTTGTGCAACGTTTATTTTGTCAGGACTGGACCGACGGATGGACGGAGAAAGTGATGTTTCTTTTGGAAATTTACCAAACACACCTTTAGGCATAATGCCAAACGGCCAAATATTAAAACCAATTGTTTGCTGAAGCCAAACGCTGCTTCGCAGAAGGGACTATTGGGAAATAAATCTGAAGTTCTACTCAAAAAGCATATTATGTTTACAATTTTATTACTAAAAATTCTAGTAGACCCATGGCAAACACTTGATATAAAAGAGCAGGAACCCTAATTCGTCAGCATGATCCGCTCCGGCCTGATGGGATGTTTGGAAAACTACATGGATGCTCTGAAAATCAGGTCTGTGTAAAAGCAAGATACTTTGGTGCCGAGACAGCTGCTGCCTGTTGTGATTCTGCAGCAAGTTAGGAAGCTTTCCTTCCTCCCTAATAGAAACTGAGTGAGGCTAAGGCCCCTCGTCGCCTCCCGGGCTTGAAGACGTGCTTGCTGCCTGATGGTGCAATGTCACGGAAGCCTGTCCCACAGAAGAGATGGTAGTTTTCCCCAAATTATTAGCAACTGTCCTCTCTCAACACTAATTCTCAATCTATACCCATCGTTTTCTATTATTTATATCATCATTTGGGGGCCCAGAAAATCCACAGCCTGACCATCATCCTTAATTTTTGCACTGTTTTATTCTCCAATAAAAAAAATAGATGTTTATACTTTCAGTTGACCGAATTTCCATACACAAAGCACAAAAGGGGACACTGCAAGAGTTACATACAGAGTATTTGCCTATTTTTCTTTTTTTAAAATTTTTTTAATGTTTTATTTATTTCTGAGAGAGAGAGAGAGAGAGAGACAGCGTGAGCAGGGGAGGGGCAGAGAGAGAGGGAGATACAGAATCTGAAGCAGGCTCCAGGCTCTGAGCTGGCAGTCAGCACACAGCCCGACCCGGGGCTCGAACCCATGAACCGTGAGATCATGACCTGAGCCGAAGTCGGACGCTCAACCGACTGAGCCACCCAGGCGCCCCATATTTGCCTATTTTTCAAAGCGAGTATTATGATAACAAGCCCAATGGGCTGCCTTGGGACACTGGTGAGAAAGGATGGTTACCTATGCCATCTACAATCCTGCTTCATGTACGAGTCCAAGGACGCCAGAAACAACGCTGAGGTGACGCACGCCGCTCTCTGGCCAGTGAGCGGAGGCTGAATGGCAGATTTAGGAAAAAAATCTGAGGTGAATTTCTGTGTATCCCTCGTGTGTATGTGTGTGCACTTTTGCACATATCAGATCATTATGTGAAATATGTATCTTCCTAAAGATCAAAGGCGAGAGAAGTTGAAAAGTGACCACTCTACACCATCCGATCAAATGAGGGATCTGTACAGGACTCTCTAAAGAATGAGTAATATTTCCTCTATTTCAAAATTCAGCACGCAAAACTTAATATTCTCCCATCGGCCCCAGAGACTTAGAATGTTGGAGCTCTTGAAAAGAAAGAAGAGGAAGAGAATTATTTGAATAAGGGAAGATCTTGGAAAAAATAAGAATTTACCATATACATAGAGTTCTCACATTTGTCTAAGAGAATGAAGGTAATATCACTTCTTAATTTATATTCTGTGGGTATGAAAAAACTGCCACCATCATTGAATGTTCTCAGGGCAAATAGAAGTATTAATATTATTTCTACTACACATATTTAAATTATTCCATTAAACATGCATGATGAAACAGGATGTTTTCTGCTCAAAACAGAGTGAGTCTACGTGATAGTATCCAAGAGTCAAGGCCATCATTTTGCCCGCAGGGTAAGAGGAAACAGCTGTGCTCTGTTGGGTCAACACAGGCTCCCCTGGGCTTTCTGGATTCCAACGCCCATAAATGAGGTGGTTAGCTCAGAATAGGCTTCTTGGTGAAGATCTCTCTGCATGTCAAGCCCACTGCTCTTGAATCTAAAACACAGAGGCTATAATTCTTGCAGAGAAAATCATCGTGGGAGCACAATGACATTTAAGAGTAAGTTTCTTCCCTCACACTTCCGTTCCTGGATTCCTTAAATCAAATCCAGTGAAGTCTATTTGCATATACACCCTTCAAGGATATAGCTAATAGAAAAGAATATGAACCTAATATTTCCATCTCTCCTCACACCAACACCACCTCTTCTCTGCCTCCTCCCCTCATCCAATCCAAAATAAATAAATAAATAAAATAAACCACTGAAGAATTTGAAAGGTGTCTTGATTTCAGCTGCAGGGCTGGCAGACTCGTTAAAAACAGTAGCCAGTGTGTTTTCTGACAAGAGGGTTCTGTTTATTAACAGTGTGCCTTTCTTAACCATTTTGTTTTATTTTTCTTATGCTTTTTAGTGCCTTTCAGCAAACTTCGTTACTTTTACATCTTCAGGAGCCGTAACTACTGGGTATTTTTCTTTCTTCTCTGCAGTGTAGCATAAAAATCCCAAAGAGCAGGGTTCAAAGCTTCCGACGACATGCTCGTTGCCAACTCTGTCCTGACTGGCTACAAATTAGAGAGGAAGCAATGGCCCCTGAAGACCAGCAGGTCTTTCACTCCCAGACACACTGCTTCCAGAGTCACTCTGAGGACACCTCGGGCAAGATACGTAAGAGAAATCTTTGTTTCGGTCCTTGGAATTTAAGTGATAAAGGTGACACTGGCCATGCCACTTTGGGCAAAAGGCAAGATGAATCCAAGGGCCGACTCATGACAGCAAGTTATTGTACAACCCAGGAACTAAGAATGGTTTTACCTTTTTTTTTTAACTTAATTTTGTAATGTTTATTTTTGAGAGAGAGAGAGAGACAAATGGGAGAGGGGCAGAGAGAGAAGGAGACACAGAATCCGAAGCAGATGCCAGGGTCTGAGCTGTCAGCACAGAGCCTGACTCGGGGCTCGAACCCCTGAAATGTAAGATCATGAGCTGGGCTGAAGTTGAATGCTTAACCTACTGAGCCACTCAGGTGCCCCAGGATGGTTTTACATTTTTAATGGTTGGGGAGCAGGAGCATCAAAGGAATAATAATATTACAAGAAACGTGAAAATTATCTGAAACTTAAATTGCAGTGTCATAAATAAAGTTTTATTGGAACAGAGCCCATTTTTGCATTCTCTTCTATGGCTGCTTCCGCTCTACGACGGCGGAGTTGAGTAGTTGCAACAGGAACCACCTGTGGCCCACAAGCCTGAAATATTTACTACGAGGACCTTTATGAAGAGTCTGCCCACCCCATCCCCTGGCCCCTGTTCCTGTTAGGAACGAGTCAGCGGGTCAGATCACAGGAGCATTAGCCCCAGCAGGAAGGGTCCAAACCGGTCTCTCACAGACCCCACAAGTAGCATGGGTCTCAGCCTCATCCTGGGCGAAATAACTGGCTGACTACACATCCAGGATTGAGACAGATGATTCTCTAACACGAAAATCTTTCATCCAAAACAAAATTCCCCATCTAAACCCGTTTGTGGGACACTTATCACGAGCCAGGCACCGTGCAAAGTGCTGATTTGCTACAACCCATATAATCTTCAAAATAATCCTGGGGTGGGGAGACTAAGTGGCTCAGTCAGTTGGGCGTCCGACTCTTGATTTTGGCTCAGGTCATGATGTCACGGTTCATGAGTTCGAGCCCCACGTCAGGCTTTGCGCTGACAGCATGGAGCCTGCTTGGGATTTTCTCCTTCTTCTCTGCCCCTCCCTCGCTCAGGCTTTCTCTTTCTCTCTCAAATAAATTTTAAAAAGAAAAAAAAGGGGGGGCACCTGGGTGGCTTAGTCAGCTGAGCGACTGACTTCAGTTCAGGTCATGACCGCATTGTTCATGAGTTCGAGCCCCGCATCAGGCTCGCTGCTGTCAGCCTGTGGTCGCAGAGCCTGCTTCGGATCCTCTGTCCCCCTCTCTGCCCCTCTCCCACCTGCACTCTCAAAAATAAACAAACATTAAAAAACCAAAAAAAAACCCAACCCGAGGAGAGAAACACTTCATCGGTGGCCTATTTTACAGCTGAGGTAACTGAGGTTAGAGAAGACAAGTAACTACTCCAATCTACACAACCGGAAAGGGGCAGACGTGGGGTTTAAACCCAGGCCTTGTGGTCTTAGGGTCTGGATGGGGCTCTGAGCGGTGTGAATTTCAATGCCAGCAGTCTGGGATTTAGCGAGAAGGAACAAGGCAATGTATGCAAAGTACTTAGTGGAGTTCCTGAGGCATTTTATGCGCCCACAAATTTAGCTACTATCATTTACTACCAATTGTTAGCGGATCTGGGGGGTCATCCCTTATGTCTTCATCCTCATTGGCAAGGCAGCCACTTACCCGAATCTTGTTCCTGCACATCAGAGAAGTTAACATTTATCACACCCCGAGAGAGAAATCTTCACATTTTTGTTAAGCAAAGGATAATACTTAATATTACATCTCTGCAGGGTTATTAAAGAATTAAATATAAGTTTTAAGTTATCGTTTATGAAACCTATAGCTACTATCTTTAATCTACGCAAGGCATCACAACAAAATGCAACAGCCTGGGTGGTTTAAACAACAAGACCTGAGTTTCTCACATCTCTGGGGGCTGCGCTGGCTCCGAGCAAGGTATAAGCCAATCTGGTTTCTAGAACCCTCTTCTTGACACGCAGAAGACCGCCTTCCCACCGCATGTTCATGGTGGCCTTGGTGTGCATGAGTGCACACAGAGATTCTCTCAGAAAACCACTGATCCCACCACATGGGCCCCATCCTCAAGACTTACTCTGACCCTAAGTGCTTCCCCAAGGCCCTGACCCAAATTCCACCTCGCAGGGGGTGAGGGCTTCCATTCATGAGCTAGGGGCGGGGTGGGGAGGGGCATAAACACTGAGCTCACAACAGCTAGGAGTACAGGATTACAGAAAAAACAGAAATGCATGAACATGTAAATGCACCCATGTTGGGACAGAGATTCAGTAGTAAAAATGATAAAAAGGTTTATCGTGACCTTTAAAAATCAGCTTTTGGGGAATATGCTTATATAAAAAGTGCTGGTTTGGTGGTAATATTACACATTCAATCAGCTACGGAAAACAAAGATATGCATAGAAAAAAACAACACCAAAATGCTAACAGTTACTCTGGGTGGTACAACTATGAGCCATGTTTATTTTCTTCCTTTATTTTCTAAATTGTCCACAAAGAATGAGAATCCCATATATAATCCGGGAAGCCTGGTTTCTTCTAATACCCTATTGAAGCACAACTCATATGTTATTTGTACTCTATGACCAGAAGTTTGTTTTTTAAGCTTATTTATTTATTTTTGAGAGAGGGAGGGAGAGTGGGGAGGAGGGCAGAGAGAAAGGGACAGAGAGCATCCCAAGCTGTCAGCACAGAGCCTGAGGTGAGGGCTCGAACTCTCAAACCATGAGATCATGACCTCAGCTGAAATCAAGAGTCGGATGCTAATGGACTGAGCCACCAGGAGCCCCAGCAGAGTAGTTTTTAATACTGGGTCCGCTCTGCCTCCTTGATCTCACCACACACACACACACACACACACACACACACAGAGTCGGTGGGGAGATATGCAACCACGATGCCGGATGTGACACTAAGTCACACTGACGGTGAGATGTGTGGGCGGTGCCGGCTGTAGAAGAGGTGGCATGCACTTTGTTTTTGGAAAGATCAGAGGATGCCGATGCAAGTGGGCAGGGCTGACCCAAAAGGCGGAGCCTGTGTCCAGGAGGCCTGGAGGCCAGGGTGGAGGAGGAAAGTCAAGGAAATCCACGGGCCTGAGCCCGGCAGGAGAAAAGACCTGCTGTCTGGAGACAGAGACGTGGACTGGACAGGGGGTTCTCAAATGTCTCCGAGACCCACATTCAGAAATACGCTGCACAGCAGGACTCAGGAAACACACACACACTCAACCCTAAGAAACGTTTCACAAAAATACTTATCCTTACTTTGAGTGATATCTTCTATTCTTGATCTCTTCTCTTTCCTTTCTTCTTAGTAAGATGCTAGTCATCACCCACTAAACAGACTTGGGGACCTACCACTGGGTCACGGCTCACAGTCTGAAAATACACCTGGCCAGAGCATTTAACATATGAGTGTGTGTAATCTGTGTCGATGGGCCAAATGGAAATTCATTCAGATTTAGAAAGCTGGTACTCTTGGCAATAATAAAGTACTCTCGGATGATAAAATATTAAAAATGGCCTTGGAAATGATTGTTATTTCAAGAAAATTTTTTTTTATTTTGAGCAAATAATAAGCTTAAAATTCAGACTTCCTGAGTGGGACTCGAACTCATGAACCATGAGATCATGACCTGCATTGAAATCGGACACTCAACCAACTGAGCCACCCTGGTTGGGCTCACTGCTGTCAGCCTGTCAGTGCACCTGGGTGGCTCAGTTGGTTGAGCGTCTGACTTTGGCTCAGGTCATGATCATAACGGTTTGTGGGTTCGAGCCCCGTGTAGGGTTCTGTGCTGACAAGCTCAGAGCCTGAAGCCTTTTTGGGATATTGTGTCTCCCTCTCTCTCTGCCCCTCTCTCACTCCCGCTCTGTCTCTGTCTCTGTCTCTCTCAAAAATAAACATTAAAAGAAAAGACTCATGCTAGCAAGACAACATGATATAAAAAAGTCTCCTTTTATTTTAAACACCCCTTTAAAACCTGATATAGGGACAAAAACATGTCCTGATATAGGGACAAAGACTGTGTCTAAGAACAAAAAAAGAAAATCTCTGGAGACGTGGACGGAACTTAAGCAAGGTGTTCACTTGAAGCTTACCTGATGGGCACACAGGGGCCAGATCTGTAGCTGAGGCCATTTTACTATTTCTCGTTAATGCCAGAACTCTCATATAACAACACAAACTCTGGATGAATGAGAAATATTATCAAACACAACAGGAGAAAGTAATGAGAGGGCAATGCATAAGCAATACCCTGAACTGAGCTCCTCTCTGTTCAGAAAACAAAAGGACTTAGATTTTCTTCCGCAGCACAGACACAAAACTCTGCCAAAACCCATATTCAAAATTACAACAGAACCGATGACAACAGAGTGGGTTCAGAGAGGCCGTCGGTAGGAAACCAACAAGATGCCTAAGTACTCATTTCTTCCAAGATCATGTACGTATGAATACAACAGCCTCTAAGCTGGAAATTATTCCCTTCTTGCATCCTCTCTCAAGACAGACAACGGTGCTCCTTCACAAGGTTTACTGCATGTTCCTGAGGGTCTGGTTCTGATCATGCAGGTGGTGAGCCTCGCCTGGCCTGGTGGCCCTAATGCCCTGGTTGGAGCTCCGCCCACCGGCCATTTCAGGGCCAGACCTGGCAGCCGGCCGCAGGTTCGGCCCAGGCAGGGAGGACGACCCAGGCGATCAGTTTCTTCTCCCAACCTGCCTGGTCCCTTAAGTCCAGACTGTTCATGTTTGAAAGGAGGGGTGAGACACAGCCCTGGAGGCCTGGAAAGACCCCAGGAGTCCAAGGACTTCCCACAAAAGGCCAGGGGAGAATGGATGTTAACCCAAAGAAATGCTCAGGTATTTTCCCACAGCAGATCAGACGCTGGGAGGAGGAAGAAAGAGAACGGGGTTGGATTTCCCCTGGAGAGCGGTAAGGCCAGACAAATGAAAAGCTGTGGTTTTCTGGGGTTGTAATTAAAATAGGGTAATTACAGGATCGTTCTGATGAAAATCTCCCTTCCACTCCAGGCCTGGGCAGGAGCTGTTATAATACACTCCTAAGGGTCTTTTTTTTTTTTTTAATTTTTTTTTTTTTTGAAAAAGACAGACACCGTGTGAGCGGGGGTGGGTCTGAGAGAGAGGGAGACAGAATCAGAAGCAGGCTCCAGGCTCTGAGCTGTCAGCACAGACCCCTATGCAGGGCTCGACCTCATAAACCATGAGATCAGAACCTAAGCTGAAGTCTAACACTTAACCAACTGAGCCACCCAGGTGCCTCCTGAGGGTCTTATATTCTTTGACTAAAACCTCAGGCTCAGGGCACTTTCACACCCACTCCTGAGGTTGCAAGGTGTTCATGGATTTGTGTGTGTGTTTGTGTGTTTGTGTGTGTTGTTAACTCCTTTTCATTCATGGATGCCCAGATGATCATTTATCATTTTATGAACATGGGGTCATCGGTTGAGGGAAGGCAGGGGATAAAGACATTGGAATTTGCCCTAAAACGTCTAGGAAAACCCTCATCCCCTACTAAATCTTTGAGCCTGCAGAAACACTTGCTGTTTACAATGTGGATGGGATGACAGTGAAAATAACCCCTGTCCACAGGGACAGAAGAGGGAAAGCCCTGCGCTCTCTAGGATGGTGGCTCCTCACCGATATGCAGTGGGTTATGTAAATTGCAGGCTTTCATAATAATTGCCAGGAATCTGCTCTCCTTCAGTGCTCGCTATCCAGCTACAGAAGTAACCTGCCTTCTCTCATCATCTGGTCTAACAAACCCCAGGGCTTTACCTACGGTCTTAAGACATTTAGTAGAGACTTAATACTCAATTTTTAACTAGGAACAAAAAAATTTTTAGCTCTAAAATTATAATAACATTTATTCCAATCAGTACAATGCTATGTTCTTAAATTTATCATTATATCCCTAGGTGTATATAAATGCTGTTTTCTTTAAAAACAAAGAAGGCGGCTCCTGTTTTCTTTTTTTTAATTTTTTTATGTTTTTATTTTATTTTTGAGAGACTGAGTGCAAGCAGAGGGCGGGTCAGAGAGAGAGGGAGACACAGAATCCGAAGCAGGCTCCAGGCTCTGAGCCATCAGCGCAGAGCCCAACGTGGGGCTTGAACTCACAAGCCGTGAGATCTTGATCTGAGCTGAACTCGGGCACTTAAGCAACTGAGCCACCCAGGCACCCCGGCTTCTGCTTTCTGTCTGAGCCCTACTTAATGTACAAGGTGACCGGTGGGCTGAGAACAACTCCCTTGATGGAAGAACTGTCCCTCTTCTAGAGAGAAGCACTGAAAATCCTCCTTCCTGGAATGAAATATGCAAACTGCTACAAAGCAAGGTCTGAACTTGAATATACGGCTTAACACTGTCACCTCCAAAGCAGACAGGAAAAAACAAGATGGGAGAACAATATTTTGCACAGAGACTTAATTTCAAAAAACTAGCAGAATATATATTCTTAGATCTCAAATCTACAGAGTTGATGCCACTGAGTTATAACTGACTTTATATATTTTTCAAACATAAAAGTCCCAAGAGCCATTCAGGAACAACAATTGATTTTTTATTTATTTACTTATTTATTTATTTTTGCCATCAGACTGTCACTGGACACATTTCTGCAGGGCCACCCTGATGTTGTATGCCTCTAGGCAACTGCAGGGAAAAAAAAAACAGTAACAAACAAAAACCAACCGCACCGTCCAGTGTAGCTAGAGTCTAAGTGAAATCAGATCAGGTCTAATTAAGAATATATTATGTCTCCACCCAAGCCCTCTCCCCATCCTTTCCCCTCTCTCTGTCATGGAAATCTGGACGTGGGAAAAGCCCTTCAAGCACTGAATCCTTCCATCTGCGGGCAACTGGCTGGCACCGAGCACTGAGAACAAGTGGGTAGAGGACCCACTGACAATGTCCCACGGCTCCCTAACGAGCACAGGATGAAATGATATAGAAATGCGGGGAATTATTTGAAAAGCTGCTCTAAGGCAATGAACCCTTACAAACAAATGAAGAAACCCTGGACCAGGCTGGGTGTGGCCTCACTCGTCAAGGTTAATCCAGCAAGGCAATAAAAGAATGGGGGCCAGAACTTTATTTCCTAACTAATGTCCACTTTCCATTACTATATTCTTTTATAAATGTTTATTTATATCTTTTGAGGGGGGAGGGTAGCACATGAGCAGAGGAGGGGGAGAGTGAGAGAGAGAGAGAGAGAGACAGAGACAGAGAAAGAGAGACACAGACAGAGAATCCCAAGCAGGCTTCCACGCTGTCAGCACAGAGCCCGAAGTGGGACTCGATCCCATGAACCACGAGATCACAACCAGAACAGAAACCAAGAGTGGGACGCTGAACCGACTGAGCCACCCAGACACCCATTACTATATCCTGCCTCCGCTTCCTCCAAATCACAGCTTGGTCATAACATCACCCTATGAGCCTGCCTTTATGCCTGAAGTCCTACCATTAGAGGAGTTCATTTGAAAAAAGAATTCCTTTCAGGAATCTGGTGTTTAACTTCTGAGATGAGATGAGATCGGGTGCGTTCAGGGTGGTGTGGCCGTAGACTGGAATCTGGTGTTTAACTAATCTTATCCTTTAATGTAAGCACCCTGGGGAAGGAGATGTTGACCAATCAGTGACTCGTTTAAGCCTGCAGGTCAGTTTGTTCATCACATGTGAACCAGTGAGTTTGTTCCCAGAGCCCTGTGGAATTAAAGAGTCAGAGAAACCAAGTTCCAAGTGACTTCAGAGGAAAACCGGGACAGTTTTGAGCAGATACACTCTTGGAAGGCTCTCTGGACATGTGGCCCTAATCCTGTGAGGTACAATAATCAGAGCGTAACCAACAGTTGGCTGTGACGTTCAGGTCTGCCAAAGGTTAGTTCTGGAACATGGAGACCAAGGGGAAATCCATTCAAGAGTAGACAGGGACCCACACTAATCTTAGGGTCATAGTACGTTGGAAAGACACAGGTGTGTTAGCAAAAGGTCCACGTGGCATGGAGCAGGTGTCCCAAGCAGGGAAAAAGCAGACCAGTGACAAGGACTCGGGGCAAACTAGGGCGCAGATTCCCCGTGCCAGTACACAAAAGAGTGCGAGACCAGATGTCAAGACACTGGAGACACCTAGTACCAACCAAAAATCAGAAAATGGGCCTGAGCCCATTGCGGAGGACAGAGCTCCCAGCAAGCCAGTGCCAAGTCCTGGGCACACCGTAGAGCCCCAATACTTAGGTACAGAATTGGGTCGTCGAGAGTAGGAAGGCATCAGGCAAGTACTAGAGGCAAGCCTGTCACTTGGACAGGCTCCCTGAAAGAGGAAGTGGACAGTGACCCCAGGCAGTGACTCCTACTTCATGGTTCAGTGGTTCACAGGCCCAGGTTCTGGTCAGCAGCTGTGTGGGTGACTCAGATTTAGAACCTGAGTGCAGAGGGATAAAGAGAATGACTTATTCCCTAACAGAAGAACAAGGCTGAGAACAAGGTCAAGTTTGACATAGTATTAAGAAAATGAAATTTGGGGGTGCCTGGGTGGCTCAGTCGGTTAAGCATCCTACTTTTTTTTAAAATTTGATTTTAGAAAGAGAGAGACAGAGTGCAAGCAGGGGAGGGGCCCTGAGAGAGGGAGACACAAAATCCAAAGCAGGCTCCAGGCTCCGAGCTGTCAGCACAGAGCCCGACATGAGGCCTGAACTCATGAACCGTGAGATCACAACCTGAGCCGAAGTCGGATGCTTAACCGAATGAGCCACCCAGGCGCCCCAAGCTTCCTACTCTTGATCTTGGCTCAGGTCACAGTCTCACGGCTGGTGAGTCTGAGCAGTGTTGGCTTCACACTGATGGTGTGGAGCCTGCTTGGGATTCTCTCTCTCCCGCTCTCTCTGCCCCTCCCCTCCTCTCTCTCTCTCTCTCAAAATAAATAAACTTTAAAAAACACAAAGAGAAAGAAAATGAACTTTGGAGGGACAGGTTTCTGTTGCAATGACTGTTTCACAGCCAGTTTCCTGCCTAAGAAACCGGCAAGAATACCTCCTGTTCAGATCCTCCCAGGGCCACGGTCAACAAACTTGTACTGACTCATCAAAAACAACCGGCCAGAAAAGCAGCCGCAAGATCCTGTAAACCTGGGTAGGCAACATTTCAGAGAGATTCAGAGGAGTCTGGTTTTGTCAAACAAGGAAACTGAAGATATTCTGTGCTCTCAGACACCTGCCGAATGTGCCGAAAGGCCAGAGGGGCTTCGCCCAGCCTGGCGGACCCCACCTGTGCTCGGGAGTGAGGACTTGGAGGCGTGTCCCCCCACGTCACGGGTTGGGTCAGGAGGTTTCTGGAAGACCCAGCCACTCCAGAATACTCTCCAGGTGGAAACCAAATCTTTGTCTCATGCAAGGGAGTCAATTCAAGTGTCTCCTGTGAGATGAGGGAATCCCTTAAGAGAATCCATGACTTTGTCAGACCAAGCAAAATCCCTGAATTAAAGGGATCTCACAAAGACTTCAAGGCTGCCTTCAGATCCTTGTAAGGGGGCCTGAGACAGACCCTCCAGCAGGAGAATAAACTGAGGTAGGTCTCTAGAGTCTGCCTTAACTTGAATTTCCTTAACTTGAACTTCAAACTGCCTCAGGCTCCCTGGAAATCTGGAGACTAGGAAAGGACCACGTTCAGTGCATCCTTTGGTCCCAAGAATATTAAACCAAAGCAGGTTATCAGGTTTTAAGGGATGCTTATGAGTTTTTAAATCCCATGCGAATCAAATCCACAAATAAAAAACTCTCCCCCAACTCCTATGCCAAGAGTCGGGTGAGGAATTTGCTTTGTGATTTTCTAAAAATTCTACAGAAGTCCAAGCATAAAGTGGGAAATGACTGGCAAGAATTCCTTAAGAGGAAGTCTCCACAGCAGTCCCACCAGTGACTTAAGCGACTTCTAAGCTGTAAGCTGTGACCCTCCTTAACACTTGGCTGCACTCCAAACACCCACAGCCATTGTTAACATCCTGACAAATACAAGCAGATACGCGCAGAGGGCTGGCATGCGGACAGTCTCACTTTCTGCGGGGAGCAGTGCTGTTTCCACAATCTGTTACTCCAGGCCCATGGCTTTCTCTTTAATTCGGGACAAATTTCTCCAGTTCACACTCCTACGTGTGCAGATCAAGTCCCCTGGCTTCTCTGGGAGAGTGGGGCTCAGCTCCAAGCAGTCCGGCAAACCAAGCTTAGATGAGATACCACGTTATTTCATGGTGCCCGAGTCAAATGACGTTTCTCGCTTCTTTTTTTGACTGGCAAACTCTTACTCAGCATTCTAGACTCTGCTTAAATTTCCCCTCGTAGGTGACACACCCAGAGCTTCCACAAAACTCTCTGTCTTGGACTTCCCAGCCCTTGGATTCCTGGCTCTCTTCTGATGCGCTGTAATCTTTCTGTTTAAAGCATGCGCACGCATTTTTGGTAGGAAAGTAAACTGGTACAAACTTTTAGGAGAGCATTTCGGGAATGTCGATGAAAATGACGATGCACATATCCTTTGACTCAACAATCGGACCGCCAGAACATTCTCTTGTGGATCTACTCACACCGAGTAAGCAGCAAGGCTGCTGTAACTATTTAAATGTGGAAACAATCTAAAAGAGCATTCTAATCTAATGCTCTAATCTAATGTGCAACGATCTAATATAGGTCTTGTTAAACAGATACAGTGCAATATCACGTGATCATTCAAAAGAACCAGGGAGCTCTCTCTATACTGTTACCTATAAGGTTTCCCTCAAACTCCTTTAAAGTTTTGGTCATCTTTTTTTTTTTTTCAGCTTTATTAAAGTATGATTGATGAGCTGATAGAAAATCTTGATGTAACGGCTCACATCAGCCCGCTGAAATTTGTCTCTCTGTCCCTCTCCCTCTCTCCGTCTCTATCTTTCACGTGTTTTGTCTTCCCCTGAGCATTAAACAATTGAGTATAACTTTGGCAACGTTTTCACTGGACATGAAGTATGAGGTGAAGGGGATCAGAATATGCCACCTCAAAGTAGGCCACTTTGGCATACAGATAATTTGGAGCTGAAGGCAACTGCGAAAACGTAGACACAGGAAGAACTCTGTGCCTTCTCCCCATCTACCTAAAAGCAGGGCATAAATTTCCTTTATGAAGGAGTTCTGTCCCTGTACAGGAAGGACTTTTATTATTAGAGATGGAGATGACATGTAGTTGTGTCTACATAAACAAACCTTACTAAAATAACCCTTATCTTCGATTACTTCCCCATATTTACCTTTCTATAATTTAGTACCCCTAGAAACCAAAACCTCTCTTTCCTCTGTCTAGTCACTTCTCCACTATGTATCACACTTCCAAAATGGCAAATAAGCGTCCAAATCAACCCCTTTCTTGAATTTTCACTTCTTCTGTGTATAGCCCCTCTGCAGGTAAAACTGAAAACATCAATTAATTTTGTGTGCCTTTTCTTCCTGTTAATCTGATTTTGTGTCAGTTTAATTTGCAGGACCCAGACACAGAACATAAAAAGGTAGAGGAAAGATTTTTTTCCTCCCTTACACAGGTCTGTCAGAAAAGCTCACTGCAGGGGCGCCTAGGTGGTTCAGTCGGTTAAGCGTCCAATTTCGGCTCAGGTCATGATGTCACAGTTCGTGGGGCTGTGGGTTTGGGCCCCACGTCAGGAAGCACAGAGCCTGAGCCTGCACCAGATTCTGTGTCTCCCTCTATCTGTCTGCCCCTTCCCTGCGCTTACTCTTCTCTCTCTCTCTAAAATAAATAAATAAATAAATAAATAAAACATTAAAAAATTACAAAAAGAAGAAAAGCTCACTGCACTAGTGACACCAGAGTCAAGCTGTGTGAATGCTGAAACACAAGATGGAGGGGACACCACTACTTCCAGAAGTGGTACTGATGGCTACTGCCTCCAGCCTTTGCTGCTTTATAGTGTAGCTAGAAGATGCACCCAACCCCAGCCTACCCCTTCTTCCAAACAAAGACTTTATTATGTATCAAGACCTTTTACGTATTTGCCATGAATAAAAAGTTTAGTTGCTGCAAACAACTAATCTCCTTTACAAGGAAACAACAATTCCTTTACAAGGAAATAAAAGTTATTCTACTCTCAAAAAGTTTCTGATAGTTTAATAGGGACGCACTGAAAGAGGAGAGTTCTACAACACAGATGCAAATAATGCAACCGCATAAGTTAATAAAGGTGGCTGCCGGAAACAAAAGCCAGTCCTTGGGGCACCTAGGTGGCTTCGCTGGTTCAGCACTTAAGCATCGGACTTCAGTTCAGCTCAGGTCGTGATCTCAGGGTCCATGAGTTTGAGCCCTGCGTCTGGCTGGGTGCTGACAGCTCAGAGCCTGGAGCCTGCTTCCGATTCTATGACTCCCTCCGCCCTTCCCCGCCTCATGGTCAGCCTTGCTCTGTCTCTCAAAAATAAATAAATGTGAAAAACGCTTAAAAAAAGAAACAAAATCCAATCTAATGGAATCCTCATAGATTTCTCTGCCCAAAACACACAGCTTGCACTTAAGGCTAGTGCTCCATTCTCAGGTCAAACCAACCACCACTTCCGAGATTTGAGACCTTAAGTGGTTTAGTTAACCTCATTAAGTCCTACTTCACCCATAAAAATGGGGATATTAGGACCCACCTTACAGGGAAGTTAGAAAATTAAATGAGATTGAACATACAAAATGCTTTGCATAGTACCGGATACTTAGGGCCAAATAAATGTTAACTATCATCATCATCATCATCATCATCCTCATTCTGGAATTTTCAAAATGCTTTCCAAACTTTATTCTGCCACCAGGTATAAATGCAGCATCAAGTTTATGAAGGAAACTATTCAAGCGCATATTTCCAGCCAACCCCACACGCTCACCTTTGACTAATTCATTTATCCAGAGGGGAAAAAATACACAGAAGTTCAGATCATTTTAGATGAAGACTTTTTTCCTCTCAACAGTGTTACATAAGTAGCATCTGTGTGACATCTTTGAAGTTCATGATGTTTTTACTGTAAACACGAAAGAACCCCAAATACTGACGTTTGCTTTTTCAAAGCCCCACAGATATATTTTCATAAGACACATAAAATATTTATGCTGCTTTACTTCCAACACCAAAATCAATAAGCCATTTAAAAGAATTGGTCAAGGTCAGACATCAGGCTTCCAACTACAGTGGAGGGTTATCAAATTGGCTTAGAAAGAGACGATTCTAGTCCAACATTCAATATCCTTTGACCCGTCTTTACAGAATAAAGTCTCAGGATAAAGTCTCTTTGAAAAAGTCTTTGTGGGAATACAAGTTGTCCTCTTCACTCTGAGGGCCTGGTGGCTTCCCCCTAATTGAACAGCAAGGCTTGGGAGGATGGCTGAAAAGAACACTAAGTGCTGTATTTATAAAACTGAGCGGCTACACTGGTCCCAAAGAAGTAAGAGGGTCCCATAAAGAATGAGCTCAAGACTATGAAGTCATGACTGAGTACGATGGTGGCCCATGGGGAGAAGGGAGAGTTTCAATGACAGACCTTGAGTGGCCAAAAGTGACCCTATAAAAAGAAACCAATAAGCAAGGAAAAGTCAAAATGTGATAACTGATTTTTCCTTTTTTTTATGTTTATTTATGTTTGAGAGAGAGACAGAGAGAGAGAGAGAGAGAGAGAGTGCGCGCAAGTGGGGGAGGGGCAGAGAGAGGAAGACATAGAATCCGAAGCAGGCTCCAGGCTCTGAGCTGTCAGCACAGAGCCCAGTGAACCCACGAACCATGAAATCATGACCTGAGCCAAAGACAGACGCTTAACCGACTGAGCCATCCAGGCGCCCTGACAACTGATTTATCATGCAGAGTGTAGGCGACAGTATACTGACTATAGGAAACAAGGCAATCAATAGCCAAACACTTAAAACTGAAACTGAGACACCATTCTGAGGATAACTGTATTTTCTTTTTAGAACAAAATGGATTTGGAGAATGATAATCACTAGACAGGCAGGGATAATATTTATATTTTTATATATTGTTTTTCTACATATATTTCCTAAATTTTTACAATAAAAATATATATTCTGAGGTTTGGAGAAAAAAAGAAGAAACATATTACTTTCATTTTAATTTTTTATTTTTAATTATATTTTTCTTAACAAAATGGGTAAGATCAGCCATCCAATTATAGATAGAGGTCAATCTAAGATATTGCCTGAGATACATAAATCTCCCCCATCAGGCTCGACACCTCCATGGGTGAGACCTTCTTTTATCGTTCCTTGGAACCCCAACGTCTAGCACAAGGCCTAAAATATTAGCTGCATATATTAAAAAATGTTTAGCAGATGAATTTCGGATGTGGCTACAAACCCAAATTCTGGTGTCACCTCAGAAAGGAGGAAAAGAAAATGGTCCCCTTATGGGACATATGTCAATCATCGCAATAGGTATATTACCGACATTATAGCTTAATGTCTCTTGCTACTAAAATCTTCCATTAAGTCCTACGGCCCCCCTACCTAGCTCCCCTGCCTCTGGCGCTGCCTGTGGAATTGACCATGCTGGTTTGCTGGGGTCTTGCTCTGCAGGAAGCTAGAGGGACTACTCCCATGACGTTCCACTTGTGTTTCTTGAGAGATGTCCAGTTCACTCCAACACTTCGAAAGAACCCAAGGGAAGTTTATCTCAGATCTCAGTGCCATCAAAATAACTCTCCTCGGAGCAAGCAGTACATTTTAATTTTATAACGAGTAGGAATCTTATAATTGATCTTTTATCTTTATGCCGGAAGCTGAGAGCCAAATCTGTGGCCAGCCTTTAGAAACCCCGGAGGACCTCTGGGGGTGCACTCTCCACAATAGCTAAAACATGGAAAGAGCCTAAGTGTCCATCAACAGNAAAAAAAAAGAAACCCTGGAGGATCTTACGTCATGCACGTCTGTAAGCTAACTTTTCCTCCGGTTTCTTCTTGTTATTCTTCCCTCCTTCTACATGGCCCTTTCTTGCCTTAACATTTGGGATGAGGCAGGGTATAAACAAACCAAGAAGCCAAAACTTAAATGCAACCCCCTTACCCCTAATTTCAAGCTGCTCCAGACATTTTTCACCCATGCATCTTGCCTACGGGACAAGAAAGTAGAGCTCAACACCACTCTCCTCACATGCAGTCAGCCAGGGGGTCACTTTCATAGGCATCTGTGATCAGAATATCTGACTGGGGACCAGAGGCACTTTCCTTTCCGCTCCCACCCCCAGCTTTACCATGCGCAAGACCGTGCATGTGAACGGTCTTTAACACGGTGATGTTAAAGGCAGAATAGCATTACGACTAGGAAACGAAGATTCTGAAGCCAGGCGGATCTGGGTGCTAATCCTGCCCTGCTCTACCCGGCTACTGACCTTGGGCAAGTTATTTAACCTCTCTGTGCCTTGCCTTAATTTCCTCGCCTGTGCAATGGGAACAATAATGATACTGACCCAACAGGGTTGTTGTGAGAAGTAAATGAGTTAATACTTGTAAAGTGATTAGATCAGCGCCTGGCACGTGGTCCTATAACAGGGCAGTTTTGTTTTCGATGAAGCCAGGCCATGGAATGTTGTTTTTTTTTTTTTTTTTTACTTTTTTAACATGTTCTTTTTGTTTTTATTTTTTTGTTTTTATTTCTGAGAGAGGGAGAGAGAGACAGCGTGAGAAGGGGAAGGTCAGAGAGAGAGGGAGACATAGAATCCGAAACAGGCTCCAGGCCCTGAGCGGTCAGCACAGAGCCCAATGCAGGGCTCGAACCCACGACCCGCAAGATCAAGACCTGAGCCGAAGTCGGCCGCCCAACCGACTGGACCACCCAGGCGCCCCCAGGCCATGCAATGTTTCAAGTCTGACTGAAAGTAGCATTTCTCGTTGTAAATTAGCAAACTAACAAACCGATTTCTATGGTGACCTTGACTTTGGATCCTATTAAAAACTCAGTGTGGCGTCAAAGCTCTGTCATACACGGGCTTCCTGATTTGCTGAAGAGGACAGAGCGCAGGGTCCGACAACAAACTGGTTTGTGGGAATGTATCCCCAAGGGTAGCAGTGGATCCTTCAGTCAAACCTGAGTTGCCCCGCTACTCATGCACACACTCACACACTCCGGCTGCAGACCGGGCATCACTTAAAGGTCTAGAGAGATGAAAAAGCTCATGAACAACTTCTCAGGACATTCTTTAAAATAAAGTACTTTTTGGGGCGCCTGGGTGGCTTAGTCGGTTAAGCGTCCGACTTTCGCTTAGGTCATGATCTCACGGTTCCTGGGTTCGAGCCCCGCGTCGGGCTCTGTGCTGACTGCCAGCTCAAAGCCTGGAGCCTGTTTCAGTCTGTGACTCCCTCTCTCTCTGACCCTGCCCTGCTCACGCTGTGTCTCTCTCTCTCTCCTAGAAAAGAAAAAAAAAAAAAACATTAAAATAAAGTACTTTTATGAGCTACCGAAGTACAATTCTGCTTTGTTGGATACTTGAGGTCCTGATTTACATCTGAATTTAGAAAGCTGCTACCTCCTACACGTGCTCTTAAAATGCAAGCTCCTCACCAGATTCCACTTATGAAGAAACACAGAATGCAACACCAGCCACACCTCATTTTTGCTCACAGCAAAGCCAAAGTCCCAGCAACTTCTTCACACCCTGCCCACCAGACAAATTTAAGTCCTCGGTGAATGGCTGTCACAGATATGAGTGTGTACATAATTTTCAAATTAAATGACTTGAAACTCCACTGTATGGGGGCAAAGAAAGAAAACTAGATAACCCTGAGAGGTATAGCATTCTCAGTCAAGGTTATTTCTAAATTTGATGTGAAAGGATACATACATTTCAGCTCATGCTATACTGAAGTTACAGGAGACTGGAAGAAAAAAAACCCGAGAATGTATCAGGGCCATTTATCTTCCATTTCCTATGTTTCCGTAATTACTCACCAAATGAATGCACGAGTTTGTTACAGTATTGAATTGAAATACGTCAGCCCCTTTCACATTCTGCTTTCCCCATATCACAGAAAATATTCTAAGAATAGAATCAAAAATGAAATGGGGCTGGAGGCGGAGAGCACTGCTTTGAGGAATTTAGGAATCTCGCCCTCTCCAGCTGAGCCCCGCAAATCCACTGGGGGAGTGGAGGCAAAGGACTTGTCCAGCACGATCAAGTGACACTCCCGAACTGCAACAGCCGAGATTACTCTACCGCAGCCTAGATTCTTCTCGCCACGAGCCAGAGTACAGAGTTTTTCTAAACACTTTCTCCGAGATCCCGGGGTCAATTTCAAACGGGGCTCCTCTGTAAAGTCCCGAAGGACGCTCGCTAACCCACCCCACCCTGCAAGCAGCGCACTTCCCGTTCGCTCTGCTCTGGCCGGTCAAGAACTCTAACTTGACAGTGACACACACTGAAAAAAAAAAAAAAAAAAAAAAAAGAGGAAGTGGCTAAAAGACCATGTCAAGGCATATATACATATATGTATTTTTTTAAGAGGGGCAATATCCTTGTCTTCCAGTGAAGCTTCCATGGGACGCAGCCATCACACTCACTAGAAAGTTGCAGCGAATGACAATGTTGCAAAATCGAGGGCGACTCCTCTTTAAAAAAAAAAAATTAAAATTTTTTTTTAAAAAATCCTGGAAATTCTCCTGCGGTCCAAAAGGCTTCCCTCCCCGCAGTGAACGCAACAAAGCGACCCATCCGGGTGGCTCGGCTTCTGAAGGCGAGGCTCCAGGCCGGGTCCGTGCGTGGTCTGCCCTGCCAAGTGGCAGAGGAAGCGCAGGGCACCCGGGAGGCCAGGGCTCTC
>NW_027529428.1:6134884-6140397 GCF_008692635.1 Crocuta crocuta
GACCCGGCCTGGAGCGCCGCGCGGCGTCCCCGGGGCCTGCAGTGCTGGAAGTGTGGCTGCGTCTAGCAAGCCCCGTTGGGACTGTCCCCGTCCTAAACGGGCTGCGGGATGTCCTGCCGACGAGGACGTGTCCGTGGTGGCGTGGTGCCTTTACGCCCCGTACGGGTTGTAAAGACAAGTCGCCGGGGACAGGCTCAGCCATTGATCCCCACGGGGGGAGACAGCCCTCTATTCCACGGGTAATNCTCGCCTGCCACCGATTATTGCACGGCCTGCTAACCGAGGATGATTTTTACCATTTTGAAAGTGGCTGGGAAAAAAGCAAAAGAAGATTTTGTGGCACGTGAAAATTATAAGAAATTCAGATTTTGGTGTCCCTAAAGTTTTGCTAGAACACAGCCACGCTCGTTTGGCTTATCTACTGCCGGTGGCCGCTTGCTCTTCACAGCACGGCTGAGCTGCTGCCCCCAAAAGCCAAAAACATGGACTACCTGGCACTTACAGAGGTTTGCCGACCCCTCACCTAGCAGATTGAATCTCCAGTGGGAGGCAAGGGCCGGAGCACACAAGAAATAACAGGTGTGCGTTCGGTTCAAAATAGCACAGTCAATGGAATAAAATCAATTGTATCTTTAAGGGAAGAAAAAAGTCTACAGGAAGGTCTATGTAGCTTGAAAGTTGCTGCTGGGGGTTAGTGAAAGTTGAAAGTGATTACAAGAGAAAGGGACACGGGCTGAGTGTTGAGAATTCTGTTTACTAAAAGGGAGCAAAGTTTAAATAGTGGGAAACGGCTTCCCTGTAATGCAGGAGAAGATAATCAAAATACCTGTTGAACAAAACAAATAAATCAGAAGTCCTGAAACATTTCGCGGGTTTGAAAACATCAGACTGCCCTTTAGATGCACTGAAAGGCACATTTCGGTAGCATGTTGTCATCCATTTGTGTTAGAGAGTTGCTCTCTTCCTTCTAATCTGCTGTTTTGTGCACATACCATCTCTGACCGCTTTGCAGTTTAGAGTCCAAAACGTACCTTGGTTAGTAATCGAATACACAGAATAAACACCGACGAGTAATGATAAAAGGACTCAACAGCCTGTCTTACCTAGAGTAGAAAAAAGTATAAGAAGAAGTTAAAATACTCATTTTGGGTTTTCTCCGGGCTATTTTAGTTTCTTATCCTCCGCCTGTGTAAATGACTCTGCTGTTGAGGAAAGCTTTGCACTGACTGGGAGAAGAAAGTACATAAATAGCCCACGAGATAGAGGGGTGTATATTTCAAGGAATCAGACGCCACAGATCAGATAGGGGCATCCAGCGATTTAGTTTGTCGTTGACCCAGCTTGTGTTTGCCTCATGGAGTCTGCTACTATGTGTATTTGGAGTCTGGCAACTCTGGATTGCAGGCTTTTAAGGGTGATTTTAAAGTAGTTCTCAAAGCGGGCAACAGGCAGTATGATAACACAAAGTGCGGAGGTTGACAATTCCAGTCCTGAACTTGGAGTTCACCTTGGTGCGGCCCTGTGTAGCCAATGTGGTTTTTGAAATAAATGAATTCTAGGGTCTTGCACCTGTCTTGCTTGGGCTTCCCCCAGTTCCCCACCCCTCCCACCCCAGGGTTACGTGATCGTTGCTGCTAGATTGTGGCCAACATTTACCCAAACACTGTCTTGGGCAGGCTGGCACTGCTAACTAATACAGAATTCAGGGCTCCTGTTTTGATAAAAACTTGCATTTGACTCTGGGCATCCCCTCCTGCGCCCAAGCAATTTTAGAAGTGGGTTCTTGACTCTCCTTATTTCTGAATTGCTAGTTTCCACCCAAATCGTCCCCCCCCACCCAGTGTCTTTCCAGTGCCACAACCACACTCACGTGTTCTTTGCACGCTGTGTAATTGATCCAGTATCCTCACATGTGTGTGCACAGATGTGGCATGAAGCAGGGGGGCCAGGAGTCCTTGCTGAAGTGTGCACAGCCATTAATAAAACATCAATAACAATGGCATCTGTTATACACGAGAGCCTCACAATGAAGCCGGCACACGTGGGGCATCCCTTCTTTGCTCTTGGTAAGAAAGTGCTTTTTTAGCAGCTTGGAAAGAAGAAAGAAATCAACTTTCCTTGGGCACAGGTCAGGGATGGGAACTGGAGGGCTTCTGGGGGGCCCGGCTCCTAGGCCACTCACCCCAGTGGCCCAGCTTGGTTCCCTGATCAGCCAACCAGGCCAGTCCAGAATAAAGAGCAGCATTAGTTCAGACATCCATCAGGAACCACTATTCTGAGGTTCCCTCCAGCTGAGCCTCCTTTTCACATAAAGAGGTAAAAATGGCCCATTAGAATAGCCACCGGACTGCTTTCCTGAACCTTAGGGGGCCTTGTGTGAAAGTGCCCTCCACCCACTAGACCCTGGTCAACAGACAATGGCCTGTGGCTAAAACCTGGCCCTACGCCTGAACCTTTGCAGTCAGTTTTCTGATTAAGAATGCTAACTTTGAAATCCAGTAAGAGAGATGTTATCCCAATAAGAAAGGAATTCCATTCTTCTCCTTAGTAGACGTGTATTACAGCAAGAACAACAAAATTGCACTCCATTCCTATGTTTTGACTTTCGTCAAAAGTTCTGCAAACCTGTTGTAGAAGTACCTTCGTGATGACTTTGAGTTTGCCTCTTGCCTCACAAAGGCTCAAATAGTTACTACCTGGCCCTTTTCTGAAAAAGTTTGTCTACCCTGACCCTGGACTTGACTTTTGAGTGAGGAAATAGTACCCTTAGTGGGAATTCACTTCCTTTTGCCTCTGGCCAGCAGTGACATTTTCCCCATTTCGGGAGGGGTGAGAGGCCAGCTCTGTGGGTTCCTGCCATCCTCATCTCCAGACGATTGAATCTTGAAACTAAGTTTCAGAGTAATGAAACTCTGTAATGTGTGAATCTGAGACTTGGGCCTATAAGCCTTGAGCGCACACGCCAGCTGTTGCATTTAACAGCAGCTGTGTGGCAGAGAGAAGCTGGTACAGTGTGAATCTCTTCTGCTGGATGTGGGTAATCCAGGGGTGGGGTTACCCAGAGATCATGATCATCCTTCCCCCTCAGCTGGCTTTCCTAATTTAGGACTCTTATTTCTTTATTATTTATTTAATGTTTCTTTATTTTTCAGATAAAAAGACAGAGTGTGAGCAGGGGAGGGGCAGAGAGAGAGGGAGACACAGAATCTGAAGCAGAGTCCAGGCTCTGAGCTGTCAGCACAGAGCCCCACATGTGGTTCGAACCCATGAACTGCAAGATCGTGACCTTAGCCAAAATCGGACACTTAGCCAACTGAGCCACCCAGCTGCCCCGGGACCCTTATTTCTTTAGACATCTAAGTGATACGCATTCATTTTTTTTTTTTTTTTTTTTAGGAAAATTTATGAAGACGTGATTTTTCAAAGTTAATGATGAAACCATTTGTTGTTGGAATCAGTGGGTGAGTAATTTTGCTACAAACAGCTGGTGGAGATACTCAGGCTGTCTAAAGGGTGTTTTTCTGTGGACGTGGTGAGGGAAGGAGGAGTCAGGATTCCTGAGTCCTGAAGAAGGGAACAGGCCACTGGCTGTTTTATAAATGACAACAGGAAATGGCAGAGTCTTCTACAAACAGAGAAGAATCAGTAATCAAAATCTGCCTGTTTTACCATTTCTTTTCTAGAGTTAACACCAGATGCTTTTTATCCTTCTCTCCTTAGGTCCTTATTGCCCTGGCATCATTATTAGCTGTGTGCCCTTCTCCATCTCCAAAGTGTCCTAAATTATATGGTTGCCCTATCTCTCTGGTACCAGAGGTGTGCATGCAAATAAGACACCAATGGGCATTATTTGTTTTGCTACTGTTTTATGTTCATCTTTCTTCTGGGTGTGTTCACATTATGTGTGGCCCAATTAATGAAATACTTGAGACTGTTAAAATTGTGATTTGGGGGAGATCACTGGGTTATTGTATTACATTAGCGTAGTGAGTAACCAGAGGTCAAAGGGAATGAATCCAGGGGCGCCTTGGTGGCTCAGTCGGTTGAGCGTCTGACTTCGGCTCAAGGCATGATCTCACCACTCATGGGTTTGAGCCCTGCATTGGGCTCTGTGCTGACAGCTCAGAGCCTGGAGCCTGCTTCGTATTCTGTGTCTTCTCCATTTCCCTCTGCCCGTCCCCTGCTCATGCTCTGTCTCTCTCTCTTTCTCAATAAATGTTTTTTGTTTTTTATTTCTAGGAGAGAGAGAGAGACAGCGTGAGCAGGGGAGGGTCAGAGAGAGAGGGAGTCACAGACTCTGAAACAGGCTCCAGGCTCTGAGCTGGCAGGCAGCACAGAGCCCGACGCGGGGCTCGAACCCACGAACCGCGAGATCGTGACCTAAGTGAAAGTTGGACGCTTAACCGACTAAGCCACCCAGGCACTCCTCAATAAATGTTAAAAGAAAAAACCCCACAAAAACAAAGGGAATAAATCCAATGGGAGAAGTCTGCGTCGTCTTGGTCCCATCTAACCAGAACCAGAGTTCTGCTTGTTCTCTGCATGGCTTCTCGTGTCAGTGCCTTTCCTTCTGCGCTCACTGTGACCATCCTACTTCAGGCTCCCTCCCCTAATTCCAGTTCCTCGCTCTTTAAATTTTTTAAAATGTTTTATTTATTTCTGAGAGAGAAAGAGACAGCATGAGCAGGGGAGGGTCAGAGAGAGATGGAGACACAGAATCTGAAGCAGCCTCCAGGCTCTGAGCTGTCAGCACAGAACCCAACGCGGGGCTCGAACCCACAACTGTGAGATCATGACCTGAGCCGAAGTCGGACACTTAACTGACTGAGCCGCCCAGGTGCCCCTTTTAATTTTTAAATTTTTTTAAATGTTTTATGTTCCAGTCCCCCGCTCTTAACCTTTCCTCCCTACCTCTCTACCAGTTGAATCTTCTTGCCAAAAATCTTTTACTTATTCTTTCACTTAGCGAACAATATTCAGTGGCTACCAGTCACCTAGAATGAAATCTGAGCATCCTGGTGTTTGAAGACCGTCCGTCGTAATAAAAGAAATGCCTTCGCTTCCGGGGCAGGTGGGCTGTAGGAAGGGTTTGGGACAGGAGCTCGGTGGTACCCCCAGCCTCTGGTTCTTTCCATCTCTGTGTCTTCCTCCATCTGGATTCATCCTAGAGTCGACTCCGCGTTTTGGTCACAAGGGGGATACCGGCATGTCCTGGGACTTTATTCTCCTTAGCCTGCCTCTCTTCCCCTAAGTCACGGTTTTCCCTTTGACCGGACCCGCTGTGCCACGTACACACAGTCACTGCGACAAAAGGGATGGGCCTGCCGTGATTAGTTGAGGCCAGAGGCGCCCTGCCCTGGAGTTGAGAGTGGGGTCAGTCCAAACCAGGCTTCAGAAAGAGGGGCGGAGCCCGGGGAGGCTGCCTGCTCTGCTGCTCTAGCATCAGTCAGTTTCGTTCTGCACATGTGGGAATACAGTTCCCTTCTCAGTATCTGCCTCGTGCTTTCTTGCCA
>NW_027529428.1:6140520-6150341 GCF_008692635.1 Crocuta crocuta
GTAATGCCTCCCCTTTACCGTGTCTTCCTCAGCAAGCGTGAAGGTTTCATTTTAGTACTGCTTCCGCGGAGCACCTGCCGGGCTCGGCTGCCGTGACCTCTGCTCCTGCTTCTTCCTTCCTCCAGACTCGGTGTTGGACCTTTCTTACCACTTGCTTCCCTGTGACGTAATCATCAAGTTAAGACGTCCAGGAATCGTGGGGATTCCAAAGACTTCAGGGTCAATCAAGATCCTCCTGAAAATTTTAATGCACGTGTGACAATGTTCACTTTTCCAGGGAAGGGGTATATAAATAACCTTTACCAGATTTTCAAAGAATTCTGTGATGTTAAAAAATATAACTCCCTGGGCTTTGGGGTTCAACTTTGTATGCTATTACTTGCTAGCTGTTACCTTGGGCAAGCTTTATGAGCATACAGTCATTCAGTCCTTAGTTTCCTCATCTGTAAAATGGGAATATGATTATCTACCTGCTACAGAATGGATTTCCTCTTGTTGAAGTATCTGCAGATAGCCTTTTTAACGCCTCCTTAGCCCTCTGTTATATTCCAAATACATTTACCACCTCTTGTCTCCTGGCTCCCTAAGAGATAAAGGGACCAGACTTGTGCATTTATTTGGGTATTAGGAACACAGGTGGAATTGGCTCCAAGTCGTTAGTCATTTTCCTTCTCCGAATCCTAGGATACAGCGTGCACCTGTCAGGACACTCTTGCCCTGAGGCTGGAATGCACATGAGGTGGTTGTGAGCTTGGTGCCCGGTCGTTATGAGCGTGCTGGAAGGGACGAGTTAGTCTTAAGTGGTCACCTGAGCAGGATTCACGTATAGATCTTAGGCTTGAACTTGTCCAATTCTTGTTAAATCCCCTTTCCCATCTCTCCGACCTGGACTACCTTCTGTCTGGTCCGCCTCCTCTGGGTCTACAAAACTGGAGCCCTTGTTTTCCATTGTCTCCAGCTAAGCCAGTGAGAAGGGATCTAATTACTGGTGGTTTGACTGTATCATCTGAGAGAGAGAAGTCTAGAAAATGACACATTTCCTAACCAGGTTGCTTATATTATAATAAAGCTACCCCTGTTTGCTGTCTGGTTTAAACCAAGGTTCAGAATCTGAACTATGGAAACTCAATATGGGTTACAGACATTTTTAAAGAGGGAAAAAAATTGATACCAGTATTTTCTCAAAGCAAAAGGTAACACCCACCCACTTTCCTGTCTTTTCAAGGAGATCATCCTACCCAATTGTGTATTCTAAGGTCAGTTGGAAAAACTTTTGAATCCTATTTCTTGGACTTTGTAGGTATAAGTTGTTTGGGTGATAATTGAATTCTGGCCAATAAACAGTTTTGGTGAATTAATATTAGTTTCTTTTCTAGATTAGAAACATATTGTAATTTCTCATCTGGGATTAAGCACAGGTTCTTGCAAATAAATGTGCAGTTAAGAGATTTTGTACCATCAGAGTGCCTGGGTGGCTCAGTCAGTTTAGCATCATACTTTGCCTCAGTCCTGACCTCAGGTTCGTGAGTTCAGTCCCGCTGACAGCACAGAACCTGCTTCGGATCCTCTGTCCCCCTCTCTCTGTCCCTCCCTCACTTGAGCATGTGCACACATGCTTTCTCCCTCCCTCCCTCCCCCTCTCTCTTTCTCTCTCTCTCTCAAAAATAAATAAACAATTAAAAGACAAAAGAGTTTTTTGTACTATGGACATTTTGTGGTACGATGAAGTCTTGACTTAGAATAATGCATTTTTGTTTGTTTTCAGAGAAAAAAGGTGGCTTTACTCTGGCACAGGACAAGACCCATGAGCAGAAAGAGCTGCCTAGAGTAATGTTATGTTTTGTTTGTTGTTTTGTTTTTGTTTTTAGAGAGAGAATACCAGCAGGGGAGGGGGGAGAGAGAAAGAGTCTTAAGCAGGCTTACACGCTCAGTGTGGCGCCAATGCAGGGCTCCGTCTCACGACCCTGGGATCATGACCTGAGCCCGTATCAAGAGTCCAGACGCTCCACCAACTGAGCCACCCAGGCACGCCTACAGTAATGGTTTTAAGTGCACAAAGTAAAATATAGGAATACAAAGGAAAAACCAGGTATATTGAAATATAGTTTTAAAAATATTTTCAAAACCTAACTGTAGCATCGTGATACGTACATTTCTTTGTTAACTTATTAGGTAACAGTATCCAGTTATCTATAAACTATTTTAAAGTGATCTTAGAAATAGGATATTTAAAATGATACGTACGGGGTGCCTGGCTGGCTCAGTCGTAAGAGCATGTGACTCTTGATGCTGGGGTCATGACTTCAAGACCCATGTTGGATAGAGATTACTTAATAAATAATTTAAAAAATAAATAAGATGAAACCTGCCATAAATTGGAAATGATACTGAGTGTCGATGATGCTTCAAGATACTGACTGTCCCATCTGTACCATAATATGAAAATATTTATGATTTGTATTGGTGACAAAGTCACAGGTACTGTAAATACTATTGATGTTTGTTACTTACATTTATAATGAAAGGAAAGGCTAAAATTTTGTTAAAATACAGTAAAAATAAAGATGTAATTTCTTTCCCGTTCAAGTTCACAAAGCCCGTGGATCTGTCCACAGACCCTTGGATGCATCAGCCCCAGGTCAAAAAAAGGTCTGACTGAATGACTAGAGACGTGATGCTGGAAAAATAGATGCACAGAGCAGTTAGTCGAGGCTCCCGTTCCCCTAGATGGCGCAGTCCAGCCTTGCTGACCGCCTGTGATAGGACTCAGCGGGCCCCACATCTAGCCCCAGAGTGGACAGTGACTAAGGAGAAAAGGAGGCAGCACGGCAGAGATGATGTGAGGGCGTGGGGTATGCTTGTCCTAAGCCAGTCCTCCATTTTTCTCCACGATGCACGGACACAGCATCTCAGTGACTGCCTGCACTTTTACACACTTGCGCTAAGATGTGCTACTTGTGTTCTCTGTGCTTTGCGTATGAGCCCCGTGAGCGCTTCAGTATAAGCAGAGCATTCGTTTGCTACCCACACAGTAGTTGTATTTTTAAGTCTTAATATTACCCAGTTCACTTGCCCAGTACTTAGTTTCCTTTCTCCTCCATCCTTTCCAGTATGTTTCTTACCATTTATAGTAGATCATTTAAGATCATTTGAGTAGATCTACTTAGGTCTATGGTTTTGCCAACGTATCTATGAAAGAAATTTCTTATTTATGTTTGTTTATTTTTGAGAGAGAGAGAGAGAGACAGAGTGTGAGTGGGGGAAGGGCAGAGAGAGGGAGACACAGAATCCGAAGCAGGCTCCAGGCTCTGAGCTGTCAGCACTGAGCCCGACACGGGGCTCAAACTCGTGGACCACGAGATGGTGACCTGAGCTGAAGTCTGACGCCCAATCAACTGAGCCACTTAGGTGCCCCAATAATTTCTTCTTAGATACTGCATACTGTTTTATTTTATCTTATTTATTTTTTTAAAATTATTTATTAAGTAATCTCTATCCAACATGGGTCTCGAACTCATGACCCCAACATCAAGAGTCACGTGCTCTTATGACTGAGCCAGCCAGGCACCCCGTACATATTGTTTTAAATATCCTTTTTCTAAGATCACTTTAAAATAGTTTATATTAAATGCATCTTCCTTCTTGGTATGTTTTATTTATTTTTTTCCTTTCCTTTTCCTTGTTCAGTGTGACAAATGGTGGAAAGACAACACTGGCTAAGAATTTGCAGAAACGCCTCCCAAACTGCAGTATCATATCTCAGGATGATTTCTTTAAGGTATCTAACACGTCTCAGGTAATTCACTTAATACAACAAAATCCTGTCAGCAGGTTGATTAAATTACCCCCCAAAAGCCTTTGCTCCAATGATACAGCTTTTGTAGCGAAGGTAGGCTCCATGCAGTAATGACACTGGTCCACCAGGTGGCATTACTTAGTGTCGCGGCTCTGATTTTATCTGTCCTCCTCATCCAAAACGTTTATTAAGTTTGTCGCCTCTTCATTCTGTAATTGTATTATTTCTACACCACACCGTTTTGATGGGTGCTTCGTTATTTTTTCAGCCAGAGTCTGAGATAGAGACAGACGCCAATGGTTTTCTGCAGTATGACGGTAAGTCGATGAGCCTGTGAAACATGCACGAATGTTCGTTTTCTTTTTTCAGCCCTTCTCTGTCCGTTAAGACAGTCGCAAAACGTGCCCAGCACACTGCTGTACTCTGCACATGCTTTTGTAAAGGTTTCTGATTTACGTCCAACTATTAAATAAGAGAAGCCCTTTCCCCAGTTTTATATTTAAAACTGAAAACATGGGGACAATAGATTTTTTTCTTCCAAAGCTAGAGCAAGGTATGTTTGCTTGAATTCTACTCCTCCCTGCTGGGGGCACACAGAGCCCTACTCCCCTCACCCCCTCCCTGCAATTTTGCCTGGAACAGACTCTAAACTCATTCTATGGGCTCCCCCCCCCCAACCCACCCAGTGACCAAGGTGCACCGGACAGCTGGTTTTTTCTCTCCACTGCTCGTAAAGGCTAGGGAATATTTTTTAGATGGGTTCACCTCACTCCCTTGCCCTAGCTGAACCTGCTTTGAAGCCAAAGGATTATAAAGTCCATCAGAAAATATTTATTTTCCTATAGAGAATCTCATGGCAATAAACTATACTTAATGCTCTAATCAGCGTTGAGAATTAAGAAGCTGATCACGGAGTGCTTGTGCAAACCGGCAGCAGAAACAGCTCTCTTAAAGAGCCGTAAACCACGTTCTTTATTTTTAACTTTGACGACCTTAGAGGGAGAATGTTGTGTAATCAGTTCTTAGAGACACATGATAGTTTTAAGAGAAGCAAAATCCTTGACTCCCTGCCTGTTCTTGTGTCTTGAACTGCAGCCAGGATATGCTTTTCATCTCTTCCCCTCCTCTAAAGGTTAGTAAGGAAGATTATTATGAAGTAAAGGTTAAAGAAGGAAAAGCCGTTTTCAACAATTGACAACAAATTATTCCTCATTCAAATGAGTTCTTATAAACTGATAAGAAAAACACTAATATTCCAATTGAAAAATGTCCAAGGGTATATAAATAAGCTATCGTAGAAGCAAAAGGTTATTTGATTAATAAACAATAAAAAGTCAACCTCAGAAGTAGTCAAAGAGTTGTAAATTATTTTTTCCCACTTCCCTTGTTAAGCAAATTTTTGTTTTTTCAGTGTTTATACATTTGAGAGAGAAGGAGCATGCGTACACATACGCGCACATGAGCAGGGGAGGGACAGAGAGGGAGGGAAAGAGAGAATCCCAAGCAGGCTCCATGCTCTCAGCACAGAGCCCGTCTTGAGGCTCAATATCACAAACCATGAGATCATGACCTGAGCCAAAACCAAAAGTCAGATGCTTAACCGACTGAGCCACCCAGCACCCCTAGTAAATAGATTTGTAAAGAAATAATTATCTAATGATGGCACATGCTCAACAAAACATAAACTCTCATAAATGGAAATATCAGCTAATATAACCTTTCTGGAAGGGAAGGGATATTGAATACATGTCCCAAAGATCTTAATGTATTCATGCTGTGTGTCAAGTGACCCACTTCCAGGAGTCTCTCTTAAGGAAAATTCTGAAATTTTTAGGCAAATATACACATTTAAAGTAAATTTACTGTTCAAATCTCTATGATAATCATCAAAGCTATCAAATTTGTAAATAAATGGGATCATTAAAATGTAGTTGGTTTACATGCAAAATAAATCAGAAGAGGTAAATAACAACTTAAAAAAATCAAAAGATATGGAAAGGTAGAAAATGAGAGTAAGATGACAGATTTAAGCCAAATATATTGGCAGCTACATTAAATTAATTGAAATAAAATTCTCTCAAGATTGTCAGAGTAGATAGAAAGAAAGAAAGAAAGCCTTTTACAAGACATATTTAGATATCAGGACAAAGAAAAGTAGACAAGGCTAGAAAAAGATAATGCCATGTGAGCAATTAACGCCTACTGAAAGAAATCCAGTGTAACTACTAACACCAGACAAAGTAAACACAAAGAGTATCACTAGAGATACTATTACTGATATATTACTAAAGACAAATAGAAATAAATGAGAAAGATAATCAGCAGAAAGATAAACAATCTAAAATTTCTATGCACCTAATAACATAACTTCAAAATATATTAAGCAAAAACTGACAAAACTAAATAGGGAATATATAAATCTATAACTATCGTGGGAAAGTTAAAAAAATTCTTTTTAAAGTTTATTTAATTTTGAGAGAGAGAGAGAGACAATATGAGTGGGGAAGGGGCAGAGAGAGAGGGAGACACAGAATCTGAAGCAGGCTCCAGTCTCTGAGCTGTAGCTCAGGGCTTAAACTCATGAACCTTGAGATCATGACCTGAGCCAAAGTCGGACACTTAACCAACTGAGCCACTCATGCACCACCCAGTTGTGGGAGATTTTTAATACAACTTCTTCAGTAACTAATGGAAAAAGCAGACAAAAATTATAAGGGTATAACAGATTTGAAGCACACAGTTAACAAACTTAACTGAACTAGCATGTACGGAACTTGTAGCCAATCACAGCAGAATACACATTTTGGTTTTCTTAAGAATAAAGGGCACGTTAACTAAAATAGAAGGCATATGCAAGGGCACAGAGCAAGTCCCAGCACATTTCAGTAGATTGAAGTAATATAAGGGTATCTTCTAATCACAGAGAACTGAATTAGAAATCAGTAACAACAGAGTAAGTAGAAAACCCCCAAGTGTTCAGAAATTAATCAGTATCCTTTCTTCCTGGAAAAATTTAAACATATGGAAAAGTAGGCAGAAAAGTATAATGAGCTCTCAAGCAGTCATCATCCAACTTCTAAAATGATGCACTCTTGACCAATTTATGTTTCATCTGTACCCTTACCTTCTCCTATATTTTTTGAAGTAAATTCCAGATGTCATCACATTTCATCTGAAGCAAAGCACTTCTGTATATCCCATGGGCCAAAGAACAAATCACAGTGAAAATTAGAAGATCCTTTCAACTGAATGGTAGTGAAAATATATTAAAACTAATGGTATTTCTGGTTCTAGCTACGATGGATTGGACCCATTTTTTGCTCTTCCTCTCTCATATAATTGAAAACCCTGGAACACCACAAAGGAAGACTCTGGAAGATGAAAGAAGGGAGCAGACTGGTGAGGGCCTTTAGGACTTGAGAAAAGACAGGACAGATTCTGTGGGTTTTCTTTTTCCTCATCCTATATCCAGGAAGGGGTGCTGGAAGGGTGTGCAGCATGGAATCATCAATAGGCACGGACAAAAAAAAGCCCCAAGAAACCTGTTCCCTTTAGTCAAAGGGCCAGGAAATGGGGGGCCTACCCAAATTGAATATCGTTTTGATAATATTCACACTATTGTAGCTAAACACGGAAGGAAAATCCCTCCTCCCTTCATGGTGTCAGCAGGGCCCAGTGGTGAGCGAGCAAGACTTCTGGACCCGTTGAGCACCAGGAGGCAAGGACCCCACAGGGGTCCTATCACTGGAGCCAGACAGAGAACTGAATTTCCACAGCCTACAGCAGAGACCGGATGAGGCAGCGTGAGGTGGCGCTAGTTGACACTCCACTTTCCTCACCCAGGGAGCGTCAGCTACCGTCAGCAGGACACAGCTGAGAGCTGAACTTCTACATCAGCGTCTCCCCTCGCAGCCGCCCCCCGCTCTGTGTTGGTGAGGTTTAGCAGGGAGATGGCCACCCACCCCCACCTGGACCTGTGTACCACAGCTAAACAGGGTAACTGCCTATTAAAAAAAAATTAAATAGAATCCAGAGCCTCACAACATAATACCCTAACCTTCCAGGATGGGCCTGAAATTCACTTGTCGTATCAAGAAACAGGCAGCTATCAACCTGAATGAGAAAAGGAATCAACAGACGTCCACTCCGTGATAACACAAATGCTGGAATGATCTAACAAAGATTTTAGAGCAGCATTCATAAAAAGGCTTCAGCTAGCAATTGTGAACATTCTTGAATCAAGTGAGAAATGTGAAAGCCTTAGTAAAGAAATAGAAGATGTAAAAATCATATAGAAATTGTTAAATTGACAAAATACAGTAAACTGAAAATTTGAAACTCACCAGGTGGGCTCAATAGCAGAATAAATATGACAGAGGAAAGAATCTGAATTTAAGGACAGAACAGCAGAAATTACTCTTACCTGAACAGTAGAGAGAAAATGGACTGCAAAGAAATTAACAGAAATATGGGCCAATAATAAATGCTCTAACATATCATTGGAGTCTCAGAAGGAAAGGAGAAAAAGTGTGGTGCTAAAAAATAAGTCTGTAAAACATGACAAATTTGGCATAAGACAAACCTACAAATTCAAGAATCTGATCCCCAAGCAGATTAGACAATACTGACCAAGAAGAAAAGAGAACGTATAAATATCAAAAACATAAAAGGTAATATCACTACAGAGCCTATAGACATTAAAAAAATGTGAGCATATTATGAACATTCTGTGCAACTAAATTAGAAAATCTTAGTGAAATTGGGTCGCCTGGGTGGCTCAGTCGGTTAAGCGTCCGACTTTCGCTTAGGTCATGATCTTGCGGTTCGCGGGTTCGAGCCCCGCGTCGGGCTCTGTGCTGACTGCCAGCTCAGAGCCTGGAACCTGTTTCAGAGTCTGCGTTTCCCTCTCTCTCTGACCCTCCCCTGCTCACGCTCTCTCTCTCTCTCTCTCTCTCTCTCTCTCTCTCTCTCCTAGAAATAAATAAATAAATAAATCTTAGTGAAATTAACAGTTTCCTAGGAAAATGCAAGTTACTAAGGTTAACAACAGAACAAAGAGAAACCCCTAATAGTCCTATGTCTATCAAATAAGTTAATCCATAATTTTAGAACCTTCCACTAAAAACCGAAGTCCAGGTGGCTCAATTCAGTAGTTCTAGAGTAGGCTCAGAAATTGCAATTCTGGCAGATTCCCAGGTGATACCAATGCTATTGGTCTGCATACTGTACTATGAGAATCAGCATTGTACTTTTCCAGAATTATAATTGTAAGCTCAAAAAGCATATACATTTTACAGCTTGTAAAGGACATGTCCTTTATAAAATTTTTAATGATGTTTCTCTTACTTACCTGTAAAAGATACATTAAAAATGTTGTGAAATACATTGCAGATATCCTCCCCAGCATGTCATATTATCTTTCAATCTAATTTATAGATATTTTGTTATCAAAAATATTAAACTTTTATGTAGTCATGGGAGAATAGGCATTATAAATAAAGTAAGATTAGGGGAGCCTGGGTGGCTCAGTCAGTTGAGCGTCCGACTTCGGCTCAGGTCATGATCTCACAGTTAGTGGGGTTGAGCCTCACATCGGGCTCTGTGCTGACAGCTCAGAGCCTGGAGCCTGCTTCAGTTTCTGTGTCTCCCTCTCTCTTTGACCCTCCCCTGCTCACGCTGTCTCTCTCTCTCTCTCTCTCTCTCTCAGAAATAAGTAAAACACTAAAAAAATAAATGAATAAATAAAGTAAGATTAGCCATGAGTTTATAATTGTCAAAGCTGATAATGGGGACATGAGAATTCATTGTACTCTACTTTCGTATATATTTGAAATTTCACATACTAAAAATGTTTCAGGGTGCCGGGGTGGCTCAGTTGGTTGAGCATCCGACTTTGGCTCAGGTCATGATCTCACGGTTTATGGGTTTCCAGCCCCACGTTCAGCTCTGTGCTGACAGCTCAGAGCCTAGAGCCTGCTTCGGATTCTGTCTCCCTTGCTCTCTGCCCCCCCCCCCACTTACTCTC
>NW_027529428.1:6150379-6184383 GCF_008692635.1 Crocuta crocuta
TCTCTCTCTCTCTCTCTCTCTTTCTCTCTCTCTCTCTGTCAAAAATAAATATTAAAAATTTAATGTTTCAAACATATCAATTTGTCAATAATAGAGTTTAAATTTGTCTAAAATATTAGTTATTTTGAAAGGTAAATAAAATAGCATTATTTTATGTATTTATAGAGCCCTGGACATACTCATCATAAAAATCCACATCATAAAACTTTTGTTGTATTGATTTCATGTATCTTTGTACATTTATTTGAAGTGCTTAAAGCGCTCAACATGGAAAAAATGATGTCCACCATTTCCTGCTGGATGGGAAGGCCAAGACACTCAATGGTATCAACAGACTCTGGAAGTGCCGAGGAGATGCCCATATTAATCATTGAAGGCTTCCTTCTCTTTAATTATAAGTAAGCATCCTCAGCCTTGTATTGACCTTCCATGAATTGGGGGAGGGAGGCTTGTGAACTAAATATGCTTTTATTTTAGGCCCCTCGACACACTATGGAACAGAAGCTACTTTCTGACCATTCCATATGAAGAATGTAAGAGGAGGAGGAGGTGAGTTGTTGATTTTTTTTTAATGTTTACTTATTTTTGAGAGAGAAGGAGAGAGCACAGTAGGGGAAGGGCAGAGGGAGAGGGAGACACAGAATCCAAAGCAGGCTTCAGGCTCTGAGCTGTCAGTGCAGAGCCCGATGCAGGGCTTGAACTCACAAACTGTGAGATCATGACCTGAGCTGAAGTCAGATGCTTAACTGACAGAGCCACCCAGGTGCCCCGAGAAGGTGAGTTTTGACATCACCATGGTGGATTGGAATTCAAAGGACAAAATATACATGGGGATGAAAAGTACAGCATAGGAAATAGAGTCGGTTGTACTTACAAGAGCTTGTGAGGTGACAGATGGTAGCTAAGTCACAGTGACCATAAATCACAGACAGACACGCTGAATCCCTGTGTTGTACACCTGAAACTAATGTAGCGTGTCAACTGTACTTCAACAAAAAATAAAAACTTTTAAGTAAAAAAATTTTTGAAAAGAAAATTTTAGGAGAAACCAGGAAAGAACATTATTGAGCAATGTGTATATGTCATTTTTCAAACAACTCAAGCCTCATCTCTTCTACATAATGAGCAAAACCTTTTGGCATAAATGCTCATCCACATGGAGTTATGCAAATCATTTTTCTATCTTTTTTTTAACATTTATATGTTTGTTTGTTTATTGAGACACAGGGCATGAGCAGGGGAGGAGCAGAGAGAGAGAGAATCCCAAGCAGGCTTTGAGCTGTCAGTGCAGAGTCCCGTGAGAATTCAGTCCCCCGATTGCAACCCTGGGATCATGACCTGAGCTGAAATCAGGAGTCAGATGCTTAACTGACTGAGCCACCCAGGCGCCCTGCCAATTACTTTTCTAAGAAAAGGCCCTTCTTCGAACCATTTGACTCCTCCCTCTTAAATCCTCAAATGAACCAATCCCACGTTGATTATGATTTTAAATTCACAAGCCATTATTCTGCCGTAGCCACAAAGGGCACCAATTAGCTGAAAACTTAATCCAACATATCAGTTCCTCGATCATCATTTACATTGATGTTTGTCTCTCAATTTTTTTTATAAAGCACTGAGGCATGCAGAAATAATTATGAATGATCGTGAATTACAAAAATTATTTTTTGAACCCGAAAACTAAATCCGTTTTATTGTCTTTGTAAGTAGCACTGAATCTAAAATGTATGTATGCTCATAATCCTGTTTAGTTGAAGTCTCAGTGGTTTTCCCATTCTCCTGACCATCGTTAGTTTACTTTATCAGTTGTGTGTTTCCGTCGGTGTAACGTTTCCTATGTGTTTCGATAGTACGCGAGTCTACGAGCCTCCAGACACCCCAGGGTACTTTGATGGCCACGTGTGGCCCATGTATCTAAAGCACAGACAAGAAGTGGAGAAGATCACGTGGGAGATTGGTAAGTGCCTTTCCTCCCTCTGCAGACGCCTTTAAGTCCACAGGAGAAAGGACTTGAGGAAGTGCTGTTCTCACAGGTTGAGCCACAGCACTCTGGGCTCCTCTTCTTCCACCAGTTCTTCTGGTTTCTGTTTCTCTCTCTTCAGCTCTTGTCAAAGCCTGTCAACTCCTAGGTTGTCATTCTCGAAACACATAGTGATTGAATGTCTTCTGTGTGCAAGGCACTGTCCTGTTGATACCGAGGGAAATAAGACAAATCCTGCCTGTACCCGTAAGAGCCAGCATTCTGTCCAGGAAGCGGCCGCTAACGATACTAGCTGCACGAGCGTGCCCTCTCTGAGCTGTGCTAAGTGCTGTGCCACCGACTTCCACAGTGGGCCCCAGGCCCAGCAATCAGGGAAGGCTTCTTTGAGGAAGCGTCTTAAACCACACTCTGAGGGATTTAACTGGATGAAGGGAGATAGGTTGGTTGACAGAAGATCACCCCAGAGGGTCCCCGAAAAGTCCAGGGACAGAAAGGAGTGAGCAGCACCTGAAGGAAAGTTGGTGTATTTTCGGTAGAGAAAACCACGAGAGGGAAGGTACTGGAGACACAGGGAAGATCGAAAGTCTACAAGGCCATAGGCCAGTTAAGGACTTGGGTCATTATCCTGGGAGAAGTGGGACGCCTCTACAGAGAGGCTTTAAACAAGGACACCGTAGGGACACCTGGATGACTCAGTGTCTTGTTCTTGATTTCAGCTCAGGTGATGCTCTCACGGTTTGTGGGTTCAAGCCCCTCATGGGGCTCTGCACTGACAGCTTTGCTGGTGCTTCAGAGTCTCTCCCTCTGTCTCTGCCCTTCCCCTGCTCATGCACTTGCTCTCTCTCTCTCTCTCTCTCTCAAAATAAATAAACTTTAAAAAGATTTTAAACAAGGACACAGTTGCTATCAAATTCGTGTTTTCGTGAGATTCCCCTGGCCCTGTGAGGGTAGATGCAGAGTGTGTGACATTGGGCACATGTGCTCAGTAAAACAAGGTGACAAAATAGATACGGAGTGCCACTCTCCCTCTGCATCTAAAACACCAGTCTAACTATGCCCCCACTGTGCTGACAGACCTTCAAAGATTCTCCAGCTTTTTGGTATAAAATCTAGATTTCAAGGCCCCTAAAGACTAAGGCATAGACAGCCTTGCTCTAAAACCTCATCTCTGCTGTGTTCCCGCCTCCCACCTTTTAGCCCTTCGAAGTTGTGCATCCTTTTCTTAACAGGGAAGTTTATCTCTTACCTCCAGTTCTTTTTAATTATTTTTTTAATGTTTCTTTTTGAGAGAAAGAGACAGTGTGAGTGGGGGAGGGGCAAAGAGAGAGGGAGACACAGAATCTGAAGCAGCTGTCTTCACAGCTGAGCGGTCAGCACAGAACCTGACACGGGGCTCGAACTCGTGAACCACGAGATGAGCCAAAGTCGGCTGCTTAACCGACTAAGCCACCCAGGCACCCCCTTACCTCCAGTTTTATGATTAAAGGGTTCTTTCCGTCCTTTAACCTACATAACTTCCTCTTTTTCTCCAAAATTAACCATGCCAGTTTGGGTAAAAATATCTCCTGGGCCTGGAGAATTCTGAGTCAGTACATACGTGGCACAGCCCAGACCCCTGTGTGATTCAAGAAGCTTCACAGGCAAGCCTGAAGCCTGATACGTAGGTTGGAGAACCACCCTCTTAAATGATTCTTTCGGGGACGCACCTCTTCAGTGCTCCTAAAGTGCCACATGCACAGCACCACCTCACTCTTGCTTTTTCAAAAAATAACTTCCACATCTGCTAGCATGCGTTTCTCAAATCAAATCTTTTTAACCTCTTGTTCCTGACTGTAATCTATTTGTCTTTAATGGCTATTAATTTCTTTTTTAAGTCATGGCCCTCTATCCCTTGTTTAAACCTATTGGTATTCTTTTTTTTTTTTAAGTTTATTTATTTATTTTGAAGAGACAGAGTGTTGAGTGAGGGAGAGGCAGAGAGAGAGAGAGAAAGAATCCCAAGCAGGCTCCGCTGTCAGTGCAGAGCCTGATGCAGGGCTCAAACTCACAAAGCCGTGAGATGACCTGAGCCAAAACCAAGTGTCAGACGCTTAACAGACTGAGCCACCCAGGTGCCCCAAACCTGTTCATATTCTTAAGAGATGTCTAGTGCCTGAGTAAGAATCGTGTACTAACAGACCCACCCTCCTTTCTACTCCCAGTTTACCTGGATGGAACAAAATCTGAAGAGGACCTCTTTAAAGAAGTGTATGAAGATCTAATACAAGAACTAGGAAAGCAAAAGGGTAAGTATTGTGGATGGTGAAGGAAGGGCCAGGAAAATAGTTCGTTTCATACCCAAGAATGGCTTACCAGAATGCCAACATAGGAGTCCTTGTATCCATTCATTCATTGCTTTGAAATAATTCAGAATCAGAGACTCTGAATGGGTTTGGGGACTTGATTATTTTGTTTATGAGGTTTTTTTTTTTAAGGGTGAAAATATCCACCTGTTGTAACATCCCTTAATATGTTTATGTTATGTAGTTTAAATTGTTTAGTAGGTGGCTGTTATTTCAATGGGATGCAAATTATCCTTTGGGCAGAGTGAACTTAAAATGCTGGTGATCTCATTTTAATAAGTCTAGAGTCCCCCTTCTCCTTTATGCCTCTTGAAGATTTCCCATGAATTTATTTTCCCAAATACCTCAAAAAAAAAAAACCCTCACAAGATGTTAAAAATGTATTTATTGAGTGTTTCCTTAAGGTTTTCCTGTAAGATGACCCATTTTGCATGTACCAGAAACTTCCCTTTATCTGGCTTAAACACAAAGAAAGTACAGGGGAGCAGTGGCTTCAGGCTCAGCTGGATCAAGGAGCTCAAATGTCATCTTCGGGGCTCTGCCACAATTCCATGTTCTGTTTCAATTTCTTTTGAAGTCAGACTCTCTCCACCGACAGATACCATGGCTGTTGGCAGAACCATCCTCCTACACTCAACATCCTTCTAGGCTCAACGGTAATAAAAGACCGTTAATCCTTTCCCAAGATTTCCCATGAGTTGATAAATGTTGAAGCTGAGTGTTGGGTTCCGAGGGGTTTGTATGTGATTCTCACTGCTTTAGCATATGTTTAAAAATCTTTATTTGAAACAGTTTCTTAAAAAGCAGTTTTACATGTTAGCCAGGCTGTACATTCCCAGGGAAGATTTTGATTGGTCCTGCTTGGGTCACGTGCCTTGTGCTAACCCCATCACTTTGGCCGGGGAGATGGCATACTCTGATCGGCGAGGGCTGGATCACGGCGAGGGCTGGATCACGCACCCGCACCCGTCTTGTAATTGAATGCCTCTCTAAAAGGCCTTTTGTTTAGGGGGAGAAATTCCCCAAAGGGAAAGCACAGCAGGAGGTAGAAACCAGAAGGATGAAAAAGCACGAAGGAGCAGAAAACTCTAGATCCAGCGGCTGTTTTATTTGAACTATTGGAACTAAAAGGGTTTCCATGGTGAACGTAGGCAAAGTGCTCACTCAGGACAGTAGGGGTCACACTTGGGGTGGACAGCGTTACGGTGCGTTTAAGTACCCTAGTCTGATGTCATTGTCTCTAATAAGAATTAGAGTTCCTTTTTTCTCTGTGAATTCCTCTCTCCCAAGGGGACCGAGCCTGGCCAGCCAGCCCGCTGATCCCTCCACACTCCTGGTTTCAGGCTCAGCCCTTCGTGGAGGCAGGAGCCTGTTTGAGGAAATTTCAGGAGTGTTTTAAGGTTTCTTCTAAGTAGAACTTACAGTCCTTGGCAGATATGCCAGCGCACCCCTGCCTTCTGTTATTTGGCTGAAAGGCGGGAAAACTTGGCACTGACATGAACGGCTATAAAGAGGTGTAGGGCAAAGGGGGGGGGGGCGTTCAGCCTTTATAAATCATAGCACCTGACCTGAGCCGAGGCCTTGTTCTGAGGGTTATTGGCTCCCTTCCTGGCCCTGTGAGATACTGCGGGGTGTTTTAGCTGCTGGACACCTATACCTGCCCATTCTCTTATTAATGGCCAGTGATGAAGCGCATTTCTTTCTTCTTTTTTTTTTTTTTTAAATAAATGCTTATTCATTTTTGAGAGAAAGAGCATGAGTGGAGAGGGGCAGAGAAAGAGGGAGACAAAGACTCAGAAGCAACCTCTGGGCTCTGAGCTGTCAGCACAGAGCCTGATGTGGGGCTCAAACTCCCAAACAGAGAGATGATGCCCTGAGCTGAAGTGAGACGCTCAACCANGCCCCCGATGTCGCGTGCGTTCTCTCTCTCTTTCAAAACTAAATAAACGTTAAAAGAATTAAAAATTTTTTTCAGAAGTAGCACTTGCTTGGTCAAAGACTATAGTCATCTTTATATTTACATACTTCAGAGGTGACTATACCAAAAATGAGTTTTCCCAAAACAAACTAAGTACCATAAATACAATAGATTTATCATTGAGTTTCAAGCCAAAGTCACGAAGTCGGGCTTAGGTATGCTTCCTTGGTTTATGAGAAAAGATTAGAGGTGCCAGTACTCTTTTCCCAAATCAAGGATAACATTCCAAAACAATAATTCTAGTACAGACAGCCACCCCTCTTGATACTCTTCTAGTTTTCAAATTATTTCATTCCTTGAAGCTAATGATTATTATACCAAATGCAAATGATATTGGATATCTGATATTTTCAGATAGGCTTAAATTTAATCAAGCATTAAAAGAATGAGACTCGGCCCCTATTTAGTTCTTTATGGAAAATGAGCATTTCTGGTCCCAGAATCCCTGTGACCTCAACATTAAGATTAAGGTTGGTTGTATGAAGATTTAACAAAATGAGAATTGGAATTCTCTATTAATTTCTTTTCTGCTTATATTTGTCCCCCAGGTTTGCACGTGACAACATGAAGATGAAGTGCACTGATACCCTTCCTGGGATGAATACGGAAACTTGAAGGACTGTATTTAAGAACCTGAACCAAGATACAATATGTACTTTGGTATGATGACAGCTGTAGTTCGTTTGTTTGTGCTATCACCCATGCTTTCCCCGACGTGAGGAACAGCAAGTAGTGACCCAGGCCAATGGGCAGGAATTTACCTTGACGAGTTGTTCTTACTCCAAGGAGTACAAAGATACAGCAGAGCTCACAAATGAGTCACTTCCTCTAGACCAATGATTGTCAAACTTTTCCGAATGGGACCCAGTACGAAATAAGATTTCCCTCACAATCCAGTATAGATGTAACCTATTGTGTTTGTGTCTATGTGTGCATGTGCGTGCGTGTGCGTGTGTGTGTGTGTGTATGGAGGTATATATGTGTGTGATATGTGTGTACATATACACACACAAAGATCACAAAGGATTAACCTTAGACGTAAAGCACACTGATATATTTCTATTTTTAATTTTTTAATAATCTTCATTACCATCCAGTGCCGGTCAATGACTATTTCCAGCAAATAAAGGCTTTACCCAGAGTAGCAGTCACGGTGAATGAATCAACAATTTACTACAATGGCTTTTTTTGTGTGGATTTTGTCACTGTCCCTGCTGTTCCTGTTTCTTGCGTGTGTGTGAAGCCACTGGGTCGTTGTGTCTGTCACGCTGATACTTTGTTACAAATGGTGTCTTTTGTTTTGTTGTGTGTTTTGCGTGTGTCTTTTGGTTCTTGTCAAACCAATGGTCTGAAGTCACAGAAATAAGTTACAGTTACTTAAATGATACATAGTACCTTTCAGTGAAAGGAAGAGACAGGAGATCTGAATTCTATAATATTTTGAGGTCTCTTTTAATACTGGAATTTAAATTATCTATTGTACTGATCAACCTCTTGTTTTTTAGCAGATTGCCCAGAATCCTCTCAATCTTTACAAATACAAATATGTTGTTATATTAACTTTAAGTGATCATTACAGACTCATTTGATCAGCTCTCATTATTTCTGTGTTTCTAACTAGCTTGTACTCAGTGACAATTAGGGAGGGTTTTTTGGGTCACATACACTATACAAAAAACAAAAAAGAACAAAAAAACAAACCCTGAGCTCAAATGACAGTTCTTCCATCTAATGGCTATGTGACTTTGATCAAACCGTTCAAAGTCTTCATTTCCTCCTTGTAAAATGGGAATATCAACAGTACTTAGCATGGGTGTAGCGTAGAGTAAGAATCATGTTCCACATCCTTAATGTGGCCCCCAAGGCATTCCCTGAACTAGCTGCAGTGTGCCTCTCTATTTTCACTGCCCATCACTCAATCCATTGCTGTTTGGTGCTGTGACCTCCTCTCTCCAAACTTACCAGGGCCCTTCCGGAGCCTCACGGCGGGCACACTCAGAGCAGATGCCACAACCTTTCCCTCCAACCGGCCTGTCCCTCCACAGAGCCCTGACATCCTACTTCACAGAGGACTTCCCTCAGAGCTGCCCTACCTGTCCATCAACGCACGAAGCACTATTGTAATTGTGCTGCCACCTACAGAATCGCTCATATAGTGGCTGGCTCTCCAGCTACACAGAAGCTCCGTGAAGGCAGGTCTTACCTCTGTGACTTACCTCCACACACACCCCTGCTAACCAGCAGTGTCTGGCTCAGAGTGAACACACAAAAAACATCGGGCACTTTTTATAACTTCCTATTACATCAGGGATGGATTCACATGCAACCAATATCTTATTTGAGTAGTAGTAGTAGTAGTAACTTAAACTCATTGGGGTTTACTTTTTTGTCCACAAAAGAAGAAAGTTCAAGCTAGGCAGTCTAGGGTTTGCATGTCGAGTTGTCAGATTTAGGGGAAAATAACAACAAAATTAGAGGACACAGTTAAATTTGAATTTCAGGTAAACTGTAGTTCTTTATCAGTAACTTTAGTATAAATAAGTCTCAAATACTACATATGTAAGACTGATGTTTTTCTGAAATTCAAATTTAATGGTTGTCATATTTATCTGTACCTCTACTTTTGCAGCAACTCAAAAATGTCAGGAAAAAAAGCCAGGGTCTTCCATCCTTGGCTTGTGGACCAATCACCAGGTCACAGGAAGGCATTGGTAATTCCCGACATGGTGTCAGCAGTCAGGCAGGAAGATGGTGTGGGGAGGTACACGCACAGGTAGCCACATGCCTTCCAGAGTCACCCAGCAATGTCCCCAACAGACTCCGTATGTCTCTGGAGCCGGAAGTGCTCACGTGGCCACCTCTCACTGCAAGGGAGGCTGATAGAGGATGTCATGGTAGATTTGACCCAATATGACTCATTGTCTGGGAATGCTGCCACAGGAACAAATTCAAGCCTCTTTCAGCAAGGAAGGAGGGCACAGGTGAGCAGTCGAAAGCGCCTGCCACAGCCTCTTACTCTTTTTACTTTTTTTTTTTAATTTTTAAAAAATGTTTTCTTTATTTTTGAGAGACAGATAGAGACAGTGTGAGGAGCAGGGGAGGGTCAGCGAGAGAGGGAGACACAGAATCTTGAAGACAGGCTCCAGGCTCTGAGCTGTCAGCACAGAGCCCGACAAGGGGCTCGAACCCCTGAACTGTGAGATCATGACCTGAGCCGAAGTCAGATGCTTAGCCGACTGAGCCACCCAGGCACCCCCCCCCTTTTTTTCTTTTTAATGTTTATTATTTTTGAGAAAGTGTGAGCAGGGGAGAGGTGGGTTGGGGGACCCAAAGGAGGCTCTGTGCTGACAGCAGCCAGCCCGATGTGAGGCTCAAAATCACAAACTGCAAGATCATGACCTGAGCCAAAGTCGGAGGCCCAACCGACCGAGTTGCCCAACCTTTTTTCTGCATACCTTCCCGGGCCATGATTTTATTCAGCTTGGGTTGCTGTAATTCCAATTCCTGTTCTCAAAACAGGAGGGATTCCTTCTAGAATAAAAATCTAGATACAATTTTTCAAACATCATTTCCAGGAATTTCTGAAATACCCTCTTCACCCCTTACCCCCAGCACAGAGGGATGTCCCCGCTGACTGAGAATCATTACACTTGACTTTTCTCCCCATTTCAGCATGGGGAATAGGTCAGAGAGAGGCTTTATCTGAAAGGGGAAAAGAAAAACTTTAACAGACATTAAAAATGGAAATATTCAGGGCACCTGGGTGGCTCAGTCGGTTAAGCATCTGACTTCAGCTCAAGTCATGATCTCACAGTTCGTAAGTNAAATAGTAAAAATTTAAAAATTGAAATATTCAAAGCACTTTGAGAGGAAATATCTTTTTGTTTACCATTCTCAGTGAGGAATAAACCAGGAATTGGAAATAAAGACACGAGTGCCTCATTTCTGGCTACAGCTCCTCTAACCCATGCAGTGAATGGGACATTATATCTGTTTCAAAAGACACGTGCTCTTCTATACAGAAAAGAGCGAACCTGCTGAAGTCTTCACTCTCTGTGCATAAGTAACCTCAGTCCTTTTAGGTGAACTTGTAGGAAGGTTTCTTCGTTCTTAATATCAGAGGAGGGAATTAAAAAGGGACTGGACTGTCAGAGTAGAGGGCGAGATTCAAATCCAAGTTCCCTTTTAAGGATATGCTTGTGGTAGTACATAGAATCCTAAATGCTATGGTCCAACATTCTGTATTTCAGTATGGAAATTAAAACCAGCGCTGGGGACCTGCCCAACCCCATGCAGCTAGTTAGCAGCAGGACCAGGGCCAGGCCCCAATCCGCATACCACTCAAATACGTGCACGCACACACATTTTTAATGCTAAAGCAGAGAAGGGCAGAAAAATCATCTGCCAGACTACATCATCTGCCCTCCCTGCTTTGAAGAGAGCAAAGCGAGGAGCCTGGGGAGACGAGGGCTGAGTCAGGGAAACATGACGCCTTCTGTTCCTAGGTTGGAGCCTAGTCAAGGAGGGAGCTCTGCTCACCAGTGCGCGCTCCATCCTGCTGTCCGGCGGTGCTGACCGTGGGCTTGGGGCTGTAGCTGTACTCCCAACACTCTGTCCCAGGTGGAGCATTAGGGAAAAGCAAGGACATGGAGAAAGGGGAACAGGCATTGCACCCCTTTTTTTTGCAAATGCAGAAATAGGTGGAAATTGCAAGAGCAGGTTCAGGGCCCTAATCAAGGAATCATGACCTGCAGATGAGAGAGCATCAAAAACAGACTCTCTTACTGAAGTGAGCATATCTGGTATGTTCACACCCACAAGTCAAGTTCAATGCAAAAGTGGAGATACAATAACATGCCCCCTGCTGGCTTCCAGACCTCCCAAAAGATACGCTGTCTTCAAAATTAAAAATTGAGACTAGAGTTGGGACACCTAGGGGGCTTAGTCGGTTAAGCATTTGACTTCGGCTCAGGTCATGATCTCACGGTTTGTGGGTTCAAGCCCCGTGTCGGGCTCTGTGCTGACAGCCAGCTCAGAGCCTGGGGCCTGCTTTAGTCTGTGTCTCCCTCTCTCTCTGACCCTCCCCCACTTGCAGTCTCTCTCTCTCTCTCTCTCTCTCTCAAAAATAAGTAAACTTTTTTTTTTTTTTAATTGAGACAAGGGGCACCTGGGTGGCTCAGTCAGATAAGCGTCCAACTCTTGATTTTGGCTCAGGTCACAATCTCACGGTTTGTGAGATCGAGCCCCGAGTTGGGCTCTGTGCTGTCAGCACAGAGCTAGCTTCGGCTTCTCTCTCTCCCTCTCTCTCTGCCCTCCCCTCATGCTCTCTCTCTCTCTCTCTCTCAAAATAAATAAACTTTTTCTTTTTCATTGAGACCAAGATTCAGAAAAGGAAATCCCTGTTGACTCTTCCCTCCAAGCCTGCACAACAAGCTCCCACAACTTACCGTGATCGCAGTGGTTTTCCCACCTTAGCATGTACCAGAATCACTTGGAGCGCTCGTGGAAACACAGACTGCTGGTCCCCAGGCCCAAAGGATGGATTTCTAGCAAGTCTTGTCAGCGTGGCACCACAGCTGCTTTCCCGCCCTTCGTGAGCCACGGCAGTGCCTTCTCCAGCAAGATTTGGCTCTCATCAGTGGCCACATAAATGTGACATTTTGAGAGGTAAAATAACTACCAAGGTGACACAGCTAACACTTGTTGGAACCAGGTTTGGAACCCAAGTCGTGCGCTCTCAACCACCGTACAGCACAGTGCTATAAGGCCGGTCCTGGAGCTCTGTGACCTGGCTTGCTGTGGTCACGACACTCAGCTTGCGATCACACCTCCACTGCTCTTGGCTCCCCGCTTTGCACACTATGAAAGGGCTTCACACTTCAAAATCCAAGAACCAATCAGAGTAGCCTCCTAACTCTGAAGCATTTTAGTTGTATTATATCACAGAAGTCGACACTGTAGTGGGCTGGCAGGAGAATGCCTGAGGTCTTCTTTTGCACTACTCAGTGCAAAGCACCATGTTCAACACACTCCTTGAACTTATCTCCATAAGTGGGTTGCTGCTCTGTCTCTCTCTCTCTCTAGGCAAAAGACACACCCAGCAAGCGCCTTGGTGGGACCCGCTCACCCTAGTATTCACTCTTTGTCCCTTTCTCCCTGTTCTACAAGTGCGGATGTGGTAGAAGAAGGCACAAAGGCATCAGCGATGGATGACAGCAGCACTTGAAGTTATTTTGTTTAGATCTATGCTGATCTTCTCGACTTCTCTGTCTGGTCCAATAATACTAATCACAGGAGGCAGTACGTAGATGCTTATTGGGCTCCCTGATTAAGCACTAATTTGCCTGACTCTTAAAGTTCTTAGGAGGTAATGTAGCTTTAGGAAAAATACGTGCAATAATAAACATAGCTATCACCTGTGGAGTGCTCACCATTTTACCAGGCACCATTCTAAGCTCCCTACCTATATTTTCTCATTTCATGCCCATTAGACCCCTATTAGAAGATATTTTTCATATGAAGAAATGGAGGAACAAAGAGACAAGTAACCTGCGCATTGCTACACAAGTAACGCCAGAGCCTGATTAAAATTTGATTTCCAAGTTCATGCTCTCAACCACTACACTCTACCGTAATTCAAGGAATGACTGACTCTCCGATTGACAGGATGGAATGAGGGGGTGAAGGAATAAGACTTCACTGAAGATATGACTGGCTGAATGTTCTGGATGCCAGGATGTGTGGGGCACATAAACTGTGAGGCCCTCCAGTCCTCTATTTTGACATGGTCCTTAAGGAAGCAGAGGTGTTACAGGGTTCAGAAAAGGAGTTCATTCCGGGAGTCACGTGGACAGTACTGGATTGAGGACGGACATATTGCCTAGCTAATCTCCAGAAATAGCAGACTTATTTGATGGGAGAGTTGACATCTATATTGGATAATCACAGGTATTATCATTGCTTCTAGTAAACCACAAACAACATGGAGAAGTGATGTTTACCTGCAATTGGAAACCTTGACCCAGTTCACATCAGGGCATATATGTAAATTATAAGAGCATTTAGGAAGTTTGAGGTCATTAGCAATAGAGATGATGTTTACAGCCTGAAAACACATTTATGTTTCCCAAACACATCATATAGGAACACAAAATGCTTCCCATCTTTCATAACGCCCACCTATCCTTACGTATCGTGCCACTTAGATCCAACCTTAAGAAGTATTACCCTACTTGATGACAAAGGAAAAAGATATGCAAGGTGTTGCTTGAGGCTACTAAAGTAGTCTGCACTGGGGCCAGGTTTTTAATACAAATCAAACAAAGGGAGATATTCCCAGAGAATTGGATTTATTTCAGTGTAAATTGTGAACTGGATTTGTTTTCCAACCCAACCTATTTTCTTCTGTCCTTTTTTTTTCTTCCTTTCTTTCCAGTAGGCCTGTAATGAAGTGCTCACCAAAGCAAAATGAAACGAAAAGCAGCTCGTCCCCAGGGTACAGGAAGTGTGGGCCCGCAGTTACAGGGCCCTCTGTCTTTTGGGGAGTCCTAGGCCGCCAAAGATGCAGATTGATTTGAGGCTGTGGCACCTGGAGAAGGCAGCAGCAATGGCTGGTCATGCTGAAAAGTGAAAACGCCCAATGGAAAGCACGTGGCACTATGGGTAGGAATACCTGGGGTTCTGATTCTAGCTCTGATGTTTGAGCCTGGGCATGCCATTGAACTTGTCTGAGCCCATGAAGTTTAAGCCTCCTCACAATTGAAATGATTCATATCCACCTCGTGGTATCTCTTAAAAGGGTTAATGAATATAAGCATCCAGTCAAACGCCTGGCACCCAGTGGGTGTTCACTATTATACAGCTCCATTCTCCAGCCCCAGCCCTCTTGACTCCATCCTATGAGATCATTCTTGAGATCAAATAAAATGTTAGAAAATCATCTGATGGAATCTAAAGGGTTCTGCAAATGTTAATGTGTTAAAGATTATGATGACAGATGAAAACCAAGGCTAGAGGCAGGTCACACATAACCCTTGGGTTTTTGAAAAGTATTATTCTTCTGCCTTCAGGCCTTCATTTGATTCTCATTTCAATCATTGCACCCTATAAAAAATGAATGGGACACATGGTATGTTTGGTATAAGCCCCACAACTGTATACAAGGGTCCTCAGCTTTTGCAACAGTAGATGAATACCATCCTCCTCCTCATCCTCAAAGGAACCTTAATCCCAGCCAGATAATTGCATCAAGCTGTTTCTGCCTTGCTCTCTCAGATTACTTGATCTAGGGAAAACCCACACAACATATTATGAGAATAGTCGAGCAGCCCCATGCCAACCCCTCAAGCCTTTAGGTGACAGAAACCCACTGACAGCCTGATTTCAACTTCGTGAGAGACTCTGCGGCAGAACCACCAGCGAAGCCACTCCTAAAATCCCGATCCACAGTAACCGTGCAGGGTGACTGCGGTTTAAGCTGCTGCATTTTGGTTAAGTGGGTGATTTGTTATGCAGCCTTGCATACTAACGCACAACCGACCCCAAACTGTTGGCTGAGGCTCACTTGCATTGCATTTCTGCCACTTCCAACCAAGGACATTTTGAATAATACATCGGAACCACTTGGGATGGGTTCTGGGCATCTGTGGTTTTTTAAAGCTCTATAGACGAATTTGATGTGCAGTTAACAACCTCTGTTTTATTGGGAAGTATAAATATTTAACGTGTAATTATAACCCACTGGCTTTGAATCAGCTAAACCACATTCTGTGATGCCCTAAAAGAGGCAGGACTAGCTTTGAGGCCATTGGAGTTTGGGTGGCCGTCCCCATCATTAGGAAAATCTGGTTTTCTTCTGCTCTCCATCTCTAACACAGAAATGAGCAAGAAAGATTCATCTTCACTGCTCTCCTCTGAATTTCCCCCTTGGCTTCATTGTTCCGACTAAAGACCAAAGCCAGTTTATATGAAACGCTTCTTGCCATGAGACAATTTGCAGTGGCTGCCATCACGCTCTGTTGCAAATCCTCCTTTGCCTCTGATTCAGATGCACTGACTCTGAGTCTTTCATTCCACAAATATCTGTCAGGTAATATGAAAATTCTGTTTGACCTGGAGAAAATAAGGGTCCTGATGAGAGGCTGACACTCTGTCTCACTCAAACATATGCACCAAAGATGCTCAATTTTCAGACCTGAAACTTGAAAACAAGAGTAAATGCATGACTGAGACTCTCCTACTACTTTTTTTTTATCTTCAGAAATCTGAATTACAATGACCTTGACCACCAGCTGATAGTGGAGTCAACCATATACCTGTTATCCTAATATCCTAGTAATTATTCTCAGCTCCTCTCTTCACTTCACCAATGGAAGCCCCTACATCCTATTAGCTTCACTTCAGAAATCCCATATCAGACTTTCATCCCCACCCCGATAGCCACAGCCTTTGCTCAGATTACTTCATCTCCAGTCTCTTAACCATAGCCTTAAACATGAGCTTCCTTCACTCCAACGCATTCTGCACCCATCTGCCAGAGTTATCATTCCAGATTGTAAATTGCATCATGCCACTCCCTTGATTAAAAACACTCCAAGATGTCATGTACCCTGATATGATACACTGGGGAGGGACATCACTTCTGTGGTGTTCTTACCAGAGACACAGAGCGCCACTCTAATCATGAAAAAACACTAGATAAGCCCAGCTCAGGGACATTCTATGACACAAATGGTTAGTATTCTTCCACACTGTTAAGGTTATGACTAAGGAGCTGTCGCAGACTGATGAAGACAAAGGAGAGCCGATGACGAAGTGCAATGCCAGATCCTGGATTGGCTTCTGGAACGATAAAAAGGCATTAGTAGAAAAACTGGTGAAATGCAAATAAATGTTGTCATTAATGCTGTTGTGCCAGCTTCTTAGTTTTAACCCTTTTGCAAGACGTTGAAATTAGAGAAAGCTGAGGGAAAAGTATATGAAATTTCTCTGTAGTACTCCTGCAACTATATGGAAGTCTAAAATTGTTTCAAAAGGTGGATTAAAAGATGACGNTCCAATCAGCTATGTAGGCTTAGTGAAGAGAGAGGTGGGGTGGAGGTGGTATCTGTGCAGGCCTGGCAGGTACCATGGGATGAGATGTGAATTTATAAGATCTCTTGCGAGCCCTCCAAATGCACGTATAGTCGGAGCATCCCACAGGGCAAAGTGTCATCTGACTCTTCAGAAAATGCAATCCCTAGGGCCGTCTGGGTGGTTCAGTCGGTTAAGCATCTGACTCTTGACTTCCGCTTGGGTCATGATCTCACGGTTCATGAGTTCAAACCAGGCATGGGGCTCTGCGCTGATAGTACAGAGCCTGCTTGGGATTTTTCACTCTCTCCCTCTGTCTGCCTCTCCCCTGCGTGCATGGTCTTCTCTCTCTCTCTCAAAATAAATAAACTTAAGAAAAGTTTTTAAAAAGGAAGAAAATGCAGTCCCTAAACGCAAGCCAGTTGCTTCATCTGGTGCTCAGCTGAAGAAACGATGGTTTGCTCCAGTACTAGGAAAAACTGATTGTGCTGTTTTATTGAATGTGGCAGAGAATGCCTCCCAGTTTCCATCTGTTCCTCCTTCTTCAGCAATGAAATTCCTGGTCTTCCGGTTGGAACACTGTCACCTGGCTAAAAAGAATTGAAGGGTTTCTCTATTTGTTTGGAAAAGAACATAATGTGGTAATGAAAACCAGACCTTTGGTGTCCATCACATAAAGCAGAATTACAATTAGCCCTGTGACATCCAGCAGGTTATTACTGTCTATCTTGAGGCTCAGTCACCTTGTCTGTGAAACAGAGAGGTGATTATAACCTTACTTTATTCATGACGTTGCTGTGAATATTAAATTTTTAACCCACGCAAGCACTTTACATTTAGCATAGTATTCTGGCACCGGATAGGTGCTTATTAAATATTAGCTATTATTTAAAGGCATAAAGAAAAAATATCTAAAACTTGTAGTAGTAGAAGGTTAGTGATGAGACATTCCAGTACAACTCCGATTGGATGGTCCATTCATCCAGTACTCAGTAGTTTTGAAATTTTGAACTTGTACTCAACTTTCTTTTTCCCATTCTAGATTTTACTCCTTCGGGAATTCTCACATTCTCTGTATTCTATTAGTCAAACCACTGAATCTCTCCAGTTTCCCTCAATGAAGGAGAATCCATCCTCTGATCTAGTGAGCAGGGAAGGGAACCCGGAAAGGGAAGATGACTCCCATTGCCTGAGGGCTACTGTCAGTCGGCTCCCCAACCATGAGATGTCTCTACCTGAGGCACGTTTGATCTTTCCTCCTCTCTCTTCTTTTCCTCATGTCTATACATAATTGGTACCTCTATCAAATGCCCTGATTACTAAGATTAGATAGATCCACTTTTATTCTTGAAGAGTTGGAAATTACTGGAGCACCTGGGTGGCTCAGTCGGTTGAGTGTCCGAGTCTTGGTTTCGGCTCAGGTCATGATCTCGTGGTTCCTGAGATTGAGCCCCACGATGGTCTCTGCACTGACAGCGCAGAGCCTGCTTGGGATTCTCGGTCTCCCTCTGTCTCTGCCCTTCCCCCACTCACACTCAAGAACTCTCTCAAACTAAATAAAATAAAATAAATGGTCTGAAATTATAAATAAAAATTTCAGAATTCACATATATATCCAAATGTAGTTATATATATATATGGAATTTTATATATAAACATAATGATATATATCTATANCCACTGAAGGACATTTAGGTTGTTTTCTTATCTTAATGCAATGAACATAAGAGTGTAGATATCTCTTTAATATCCTGTTTTCATTTCCCTTGGGGGAAAAAAAATCAACTGTATTAGAGCACCACTATAAAAGTTGCCTTTAAAAAAATCCAGAGAGCATGTAGTCTAAGAATTTGTTTTCTTTTTTTTTAATGTTTATTTTTTTTATCTTTGAGAAAGAGAGAGAGAGAAGAGGGAGAGAGCATGCACTCATGAAAGAGGGGGAGGAGCAGAGAGAAAATCCCAAGCAAGCTTCACATTCAGCATGGAGCCTGATGTGCAGCTCGATCCCACAACCATGAGGTCACAACCTGAGCCAAAATCAAGAGTCTGATGCTTAACTGACTGAGCCACCCAGGCGCCCCTAAGAATGTGTGTTTTCAACCTCACGTCAAAAGTAAGGACACTAAGAAGCAGTGCTGGCTTACGTAAACTAAACATGAATTTGGGTCTCAGCAAGTGAAGTTCTAATGAGAAAAAAAATCATAAAATGATATTTGTGATTGTAAACAAACATCACAGCCACATCGTGTGACAAATCATGCTGTTGGATTTCTTGGGCTTTTGTTATTATTATTTTATATTTATTCATTTTTGAGAGAGAGAATTGGGCGAGCAGGGCAGGGGCAGAAATAGAGGGGGACAGAGAATGCAAGGCATACCCTGCACTGACAGCAGAGAGCCTAATGGGAGGCTTGAACTCACAAACCTTGAGATCATGACCTGAGCCAAAGTCAGATGCTCAAGTGACTAAGCAACCCAGGTGCCCCTGGACTTGTGCTTATTTTATAATTTACTGTTTTTTATGTGGAATTGCATATGATGGTGGTTGTGGGGCACCATGATCTTCCAGTACTTGGAATCTCTAGCAGTTTTTATCTACCTGCTGATGGAAATCACGGGACAGGAGAGCAGGCTTGTGTGGTGGGGACACTGAGCGAAGGAGAAACCTACTTTCCTTATAAATTTCTATTAGTGACATTTTTATAACACTAGCTACAATCATTGTCCTCCCTCTTGACTCTTCTCTTTATTCATCCCCTATATTCAACCCTGGCTTTTTTTCCTTTGAAATTATGATCTGGATTTACTTTCATCTCTCTCCTTCACTATTCCTGTCTAGCATAACTCTTTATCACAGCATTTCAGGGTTATTCGAACAGTCTCCTCATCTGGTCTTCCTGACAGCAGTTTATCCCCTGGCTCTTGCCAGATTAATCCTTCCATAATACTACTTTCATCATATCACTCTACTGCTCCAGAACCTAAAACGAATCTCTGTTGCTTAGTGACTCATCCAAACTCTTCTGTTGGACCTCAAAAGTTTCTAATAATTTTATACCACCTGAATTATTGAAATTTATTTCCCAATATTTCTTTATATGGATTACAATCAGACTGGTCTTTGCCTTCTTCCCCACCTTGCTCATGCAAGGTCATTCCTCTACCACACCAACGATACTTATACATTTCCATCCAGAGGTGATTTTCCCTTTGGGAGCATCGCCCAGAATTTCCTTTGGGGACCAACAAACCCCACACAGTAGCTGACTCCACAACCAGCTCTGGGGTGGACATGTGACCCTGGCTAATCAGAAGCCACAACCCCTTGGTCATAGCAGTTGGTTCAGTATAGAACAGATGACCCAAGCTGTCCAGTGAGACCCCAGCCCAGATCTTTTGTCGGAACCTTTAAAAAAGAGTAGTACTTGGCAAAGCCAGGAAACAGCAAATAATAGATTCCCAAGGATATAATTTGAGCTTCTAGATCTACCTATGCCCGATCTTTTCAGTAATAAGAAACAATAAATCCTTTCTCCCCTTTGGTTTAAACTGTCTTGAATTAGTTTGCAAAGAGTCTTCCATCCTCTTTACCTCTTCAAGTTAAATTCATCCTTTGACATCTAGCTCCCATGCTGCTTTCGAACTTTCCCCCCTTTCCTTAATCCCCATTACACCTTACTTCATCTCTACTGCATTAACACTAGATCACCTCGATTATTCAGTATTTACTAGTGTTGCTTCCCTGCTGTACCACATGCTTCTTGAAAGCTTGAATTACATTTCTCTCATGTCCACAACACTTAAGGGTTTTTCACATATAAGATGCAGATTGACTGATAAATTCTTGGTTAGGTTGCTTTTCTTTAGGAAGCCAATGGTCAGAAGCTCAAGAGTAGATGAAAAAGTGATTGTTGCTAATCAGAGCCCTGCTCTGTGGATAATTCTGCTCCCACCTTCCTGATTAAAAACAAATATGGGAGGAAAGAAGGGGAAATGAGATCAGTGACTGGTATAAAATCTCACTTTGCATCACCTTCTGAAGCTATCTGTTCTGTTCAGGCCTTTGGAGGGGCCCAATGGAAACTACCTGTTTTAGAACGTAGGTGTTATTTTGAATTTTTTAAATGTTTTATTTAAGAGAGAGACAGGGACAGAGTACGAGCAGGGAAGGGGCAGAGAGAGATACAGAATCCAAAGAAGACTCCAGACTCTGAGCTGTTCCACAGGCAAAGAAGACTCCAGATCTGAGCTGTCTGCACAGAGCCCAACATGGGGCTCAGACTTGTGAACCATGAGACCATGACTGAGCTGAAGTCAGACGCTTCACCGACTGAGCCACCCAGGTGCCCCAACGTAGGTGTTATGTTTATTCGGGTATGCTGAAGCCAATAAATCAGGAGATAACTGCCATTGAAAAGATAGTTCGTTAGTCACAGTCCCCAGGAGGAGAGGGCACACCACAGCCCACAAGAACACGTGGGGAAGCACAGGGCTGTTCCACAGGCGGAAGGAGCAAGGGCAAAGTCTTGGTCATGGTTTCCATGGGCAAGACCAGGCAAGGCAGAGTGAGCAGGTTTAGGATTGGCCAGTTTGAATAATTTCAGGGGGCTCTAGGGTGTAGGGGCTGCCCCAAGTTGTCTGGTTCCTGAGCCTGGATTGACTAGAACAGGGGAGTATTGGCTTAGTATGTGAGAGTTTGATAAAGGAGGGGGTGGGGGGCCGTGGGTTCTGGGTTGGTTAGTTTACATAGGAAAAGTTCTGGGAGATATTGGTTTTCTCAGGATTAGTTAGTTGTGGGGGGGGCGGAGGGCGGGGGGAGCAGTCTAAGTCTCCAGTCAGTGAGGCTCTGGTGGCAGAGTATCATCAATACCGAAAATAAGAACATATACTTAACATGCTCCCCTCTCTCCCACCTGGGTTCAGAACAAATTGAACAGTAAGACAAAAGAGAGCCAGATGGTGGACAAAATACCCAGGAAGCCTGCATTTGAGAATGTGTCTGAACATGAGGTCTTCTAACTCCATCTGGAATTAGTCAGACGTGTTCATGTTGTCATAGGCAGCATTGGACCAGGACAGCTTTCCCAGCTGGGAAGGACTTTTTAGTACGAGCAACAGACAAGAAATTGTGCTCAGCGCAAGCACATTTCCTTCCAAGAGGGAAAAATAAATAAGGTTGAGATATGAGTCAAGCGTGCCCAGTGTATTCTTCCCAAATGTATCAATCAGGTAAGACATCCCACCTTCCTGCAGGCAGAGTGAGTGAAGTAGAGAATTTCAAGAGCGTATTGCTTGGGTAAATTCCCTTTTCACAGAGAGAAACATCAAGAGTGGGGAAAAAAACAAGACCCCCCCACCAAAAATCTGATTTTTCTAGAGATTTTAGGGAGATGGTGAAATTCTGGCACTTGCCTAGCCATGATTCCAACTTCATGCTTTACATTTTATTTTAAAATTTAATTTAATTTATTTATTTTGAGAGACAGAGACAGTGTGAGTGGGGGAGGGGCAGAGAGAGAGGGAGAGAGAGAATCCCAAGCAGTTGCTGCACTGACAGTGCAGAGCCCTACACAGGGCTTGAACTCACAAACCGTGAGATCACGACCTGAGCCCAAACCAAGAGTCAGCAGTTTAACTGACTGAGCCACCCAGGCGCCCCCATGTTTTACATTTTAAATCCAGAGTTTCAGCTAACTGGTACTCAAAGGCTGATTCAATTCCCCCACCTCCCACCCCGGGGTTTCCTGGGTGACTGCTAAGTCTATGAAATTTAGGGTCAACTTTCAGATTCCTGGTGTCTGGGAAATATCCCGCTTCTGGCTCCTGGTTATATTCTGTCTCCCCTACTCCCACTCCCTATGATAGGTCCAGGGAAAGGACAAACAGGTCCAGACACTTGGAAACTGTCATCTGGTAGATTGATCAATAAAGAATGACCTAGAGATAACGTTTGAGGCCCCCAAGGGCCTTAAAATGGCATGGGAAAAAAAGAAAAAAGCCATTATGGCAACACAAATGTTTATTCTCAACATCTATTCATCTATAGCAGGGTCAGCAGATTACGTTCCACTGGCTAAATCCAGCCAGTCGCCTGGTTTTTGTTTTTTTTTAAGTTTTTTTTTTTTAAGTTTTTAAAAAATTTATTTCTGAGAGAGAGAGACAGTGTGAGAAGGGGAGGGTCATAGAGAGAGAGACACAAAATCTGAAACAGGCTCCAGGCTCTGAGCTAGCTGTCAGCACAGAGCCTGACGCGGGGCTTGAACTCACAAACCATGAGATCATGACCTGAGCCAAAGTCGGTCGCCCAACTGACTGAGCCACCCCAGCGCCCCTGGTTTTTTTTTTTTAAATAAAGTTTTATTGGAACACAGCAACACCCGTCTCTTTACGTGTACTGCGTGGTTGTGTGCATGCCCTAACAGCAGGGCTGAGTAGTTGTGATAGACCCTATGGCCTGCAAAGTCAAAAATATTTACTCTCTGGTTCTCTGTAGAAGATTGCCAACCTTTGCTCTATATCTGCTCATGGAATGCTTCTGGATTACCTACACGGTGCTAGGAACAGAAACATTCTGGGCCTTAGACGAGCTCACAACTTGCTGGGGAATCAAATATTTTTAACGACTACTTGCAGGGCAGTGTGAGAAACAGACACAGAGGAAGGAGAACCCTGAAGTTGTAAAGGAAGGAGTGACTTTTGGGAGTGATTAGGTAGGGGATGGGAGGTCCCTCCTGGGACATGGTAGGAATGGTTGCCTACTGCCCACGGGAAAGGATGTAATGTTATGCTACGTAACTTTATCAAAGAGCAGCCAAACACCACTAAGGGGTTTGAATCAGAAGAGCAACATTATCACTTTGCTTCTGAAAAGAAAAATTATTTCTTGAAAAAAAGAATCATATGAAATCTCTCCTGTATGTGATACTCAGGAGAGAAGTCTGAAATCTGGCAGATAAGTTAGAAATGTTGCAATCAAAAAATGAACTATTGGGACCTCATCAAAATAAAAAGCTTCTGCACAGCGAAGGAACCAATCAGCAAACTGAAAGACAACCGACAGAATGGGAGAAGATATTTGCAAACGACATATCAGATAAAGGGTTAGTATTCAAAATCTATAAAGAAACTTGTCAAACTCAACACCCCCCAAAAAAATAATGCAGTGAAGAAATGGGCAAAAGACATGAAAAGACACTTCTTCAAAGAAGACATCCAGATGGCCAACCGACACATGAAATGATGCTCAACATCACTCATCATCAGGGAAATACAAATCAAAAGCACAATGTGATACCACCTCACACCAGTCAGAATGGCTAAAATCAACAACTCAGGCAACGGCAGATGTTGGAGAGGATGCAGAGAAAGAGGAACCCCTTTGCGCTGCTGGTGGGAATGCAAACTAGTGCAGCCACTCTGGAAAACACTATGGAATTTCTGCAAAAAATTAAAAATAGAGTTACCCTATGCTCCAGCAATTATACTAGTAGGTATTTATCCACAGGATACAGGTGAGCTGTTTTGAAGGAGCACATGCTCAAATGTCCACCAATGGATATATTCATAAAGAAGATGTGGTACATATATACAATGGAGTATTACTGGGCAATCAGAAAGAATGAAATCTTGCCATTTGCAACTACATGGATGGAACTAGAGTGTATTATGCTAAGTGAAATTAGTCAGAGAAAGACAGATATCACATGACTTCACTCATATGAGGACTTAAAATACAAAACAGATGAACATAAGGGAAGGGAAGCAAAAATAAAAACAGGGAGGGGGAGAAAAACATGAGACTTACATATAGAGAACAAACAGAGGGCTGCTGGAGGGGTGGTGGGAGGGGGGATGGGCTAAATGGGTGAGGGGCATTAAGGAATCTCCTCCTGAAATCATTGTTGCACTACATGCTAACTAACCTGGATGTAAATTTAAAAAAGAAATTAAAAATAAAAAAAGAAATGTTGCAATCAGCCAGATCTTTTACCTAGACCAAGCTCTGCCCCAGATAATTTTTATGTAAGCTTATTTATGAGCCAGTAAAGTACATATCAGGGTTTCATTTGGCATGGAGCATAGAGTGCAATAAAGTAAACTGAAGCCAAACATTAATTAGATGCACATAGTTATGCTTAGAGCCTGGGAATATATTAAATCAGAGGGGAGTCATTCCTTAAAGAGGATTTCTGTCATTCCTACTTGGTTCTTTTTTTCTGTTAACACATGAAGGTAAAGTTATTATCAGTTGCCCGCCCTGCAAACTCACCCCCCGCCATCCCCACATATCTACCCCCCACTTGAGCTTTCCTCTTGATGAGAGGTAAGAGGCCTGAGTGGTTTAAGGATCAGGTATGCATTTCAGGATTATGAGGAGGATATTCATGAGTCTAAGCCTGTCAAGGTAATCCTATATCCTCTGCCTAACATTATTTTAGAAGTGGGACCTTCAGGAAGGGGAAGTCGGCTGTGAGGCTTCCAGGAAACATGTATCTACTGAAGAAAAGGAACACATGTGGGAGGAAATGGACTTCCTTTTTGCTAGATTTTTGCGATTATGAGGGACTCCATGACACACTGAAAATAGCAGAGACGAAGGATGGGAGGGCCTGGCTTGATGATGGGCTGACTCAACCTGGAGCTGCCTACCTTGGGACTTCGTGTTGCTTCTGATAGTAAATGTCCTTGTTCCTGAAGCTTGTTTCAGTTGGCTGTTCTGCTCATGTTGACATAGGCTCTCAGAGAGGAAAGATACATATGAGCTTTCAATCCTTTCAGTCAAAGGATTCATGGGTGTCTGTTCTCTGTGGTTTCTGAAGCAGTGCTTTTCAAATGGTAATGTGCCTTCCAATCACCTGGGGACCTGCTTTAACTGCGGATTCAGATGTAGTGGGCAAGGTCTGAGATGCTGCTTTTCTTAGAAATGCCCAGGAGGTGTTGATGAGACCACAGGTACGGCTCATTAAGGGTTCAACAATGGTGAGATCTCTCAAAAACTGATAGGACTATTTTTTAATGTTTAATTTTTATTTATTTTTGAGAGAAAAGAGACAGAGTGCTAATGGGGAGAGGGGCAGAGAGAGAGGGAGACACAGAATCCGAAGCAGGCTCCAGGCCCTGAGCTGTCAGCACAGAGCCTGACACGGGGCTCAACACACAAGCCATGAGATCATGACCTGAGCTGAAGTTGGTCACTCAAATGACTGAGGCAACCAGGCGGCCCGATAGGACTTTTAAAGGGAAAGCCAGGAGTCATGGCGGGGTGTAATNTATTATGTCTTCTTGATAATTCCAGAAAAGTTAAGGGACAAATGCTGGAAGATGGACAAGCTCTGTGGAAAGTGTCTTTCTTCCCTGTGCGAAATCCCCAGACAAATCCCAAATCTATGCTTCCGGCAGTGCTTTCAGTAACTATATAGACCTTTTGCCCTGAACATACTGTGGTATGCCCATCTTCATCGCTGTGGGTAATGCAAACCAAACAAACAAAAAAGCAATCTGTAAAATAAGTGTAAGGAAGCCCAAACAGTCTGTTTTTTTCCTATGATTACTACTTAGATGCTTTTCCCCCCTTCAATGCTTTTTTGTAGAGGTAATAGTTATATAATTCCTTCCCAATTTTGGGGGAGGGGTGTACATTTGCTTGGCTGGTACGTTAACCATACAAAACTATGCTTATAGGATAACTAGCCCTGGATTTCAGAATGGGAAAGCTTGGATAGCAGTAGATAACCTATGATATATTGTAAACCAACATCCACGTATAATTTACACAAAAACCCATTTTATTTCACATTTTATTAACAAAATTAACAGTAATAGACTTTTCATCCCAAATTGTAGACTAACTATTGAGAACATTAAAACAATGTGCATACAGGGACGCCTAGGTGACTCAGTCAGTTGAGTGTTCAGCTTTTCGGCTCAGGTCATGATCTCATGGTTAGTGAGTTTGAGCCCCGCATTGGGCTCTGTGCTGACAGAGCCTGGAGCCTGGAGCCTGCTTAGGGTTCTGCGTCTCCCCACCCCCTCTCTGCCCCTCCCCTGCTCATACTCTGGCTCTCTCTGTCTGAAAAATAAATAAACATTAACAAAAAGCTTTTTTTAATGTGCATACAGTGATTGCAAGTGGCTCTTGGCTCTTATGATTAAGAATATAAAGAATCAGAAAAAGTACACGGAAAGCGTTTATAGGTGTCATATCTCTACTTTTATAGGGGAGAGTGTGCTTGTTATTTTAAGACCAAATGATGCTCTCCTTCATCTAGATCCAGCTACTGGAACAAAGAATACAAAAGCAAAACAAGCTAGTTCTAAGACAAACACTAGACTCATAAAGAGCAGAATTAGTAGAGGAATTCCAAGAATAAAAATCATAAATCCTAGAACGATGATGATGATTATACAGGAACTCTGTTAGTGAGCCAAGAAAGGCCGAAGCAGCCTTTTCCTTTTTCCATGAGATCCTTAGGTCGATAGCAGTCGGAGTCTGTTGATAGAAAATCAAGATATTTCACATAAAGCGTTCGGAAGTAGTTCCTCTCTGCAAATGCACGCCTTGGGCAATCTAGTCTCTCAGTTTGGGTTAGCAAAATCTGCATTCTTCTTGCCCACCTAGAATGTTAAGTCTCTGTAAATAACAATTATTTGCAAGTTAATAAGGTTTCCCAAAGTAAAAGGACTCCTTAAATCTTATTTAAGGATAAACAAGAACAAATCCAGTACAGGCAGTAGATTCAGTGGTTAATAGTTTCTTTTTTTTTTTTTTTAATTTTTTTTTAATGTTTTTAATTTATTTTTAGGAGAGAGAGAGAGAGNCAAATCCAGTATAGGCAGTAGATTCAGTGGTTAATAGTTTCTTTTTTTTTTTTTAATTTTTTTTTTAATGTTTTTTATTTATTTNGTTAATAGTTTCTTTGGGGTTTTTAGACTTGCTTCCACATCAGGGCTTTACCATTTAATAGCTGTATGACTTTGATAGAGTCCCCTGAAGTCTTTTTAGTGTTCTCATCTGTTTAAAAAAGAAGGATGATAATGCTATTGTATTAAATTACGTGCAATTATATATGTACAGCATATATATATTAGCACAGCACCTGGCACTTAATTCATTTATTTATTTCACAAAATGGGTTTAGAAAATCTTTCCACGCCAGGCACTGTGCTCAGTGGTGGGGACATGGTCATGAACAAAACAAATACGCCTCCCAGCCTCAAACAAGTTATACTTCAAAGTGGGTAAAACAGCCGATTAAATGGCCAATCAACATAATACATAAATATGAACTTCCAATGAGATATCTTCTCATTGTGTAAGTATAATCTGTACATGAAGAGGCCCACAGGTTTCCAAGCCTGTATTTTCAAACATTTAATTGTTATGAAATCAACTTGAGAATAATGAGGGAATACATCATTGACACACTAGGAAAACTAAGGGATGCTTTCGTTAGCCATTTTACGTAAGGCAGGAACACAAGTTCGGACTTCTTGTTCAGAGCTTAAAACACGGAATTTCCTCCTTTCAATTCATCATGTTGATCCACTCTATACCTGAGTGAAAGATCAGCTTTGGAAATGGTATGTAGAAATCCTATGCTAGAAACAAAGGTACATACAAACATATGTATGTGTGTATGTATGTGTGTGTGTATTTATAAGTATGTATATGTGTATTTATAAAGTTTACTTATGTATTTTTGAGAAAGAGCAAGCAGAGGAGAGGCAGAGTAAGAGGGAGAGAGACAATCCTAAGCAGGCTCCCTGCTATCAGCCGGGAAGCTAAAGCGAGCCTCAATCTCACAAACCTTGAGATTGTGACCTGAGCCAAAATCAAGATTGGACACTCCACCGAGTGAGCCACCCAGACATCCCTTGATACCAAAGTATTTAAAAAAAAAATTTTTTTTAAACAGGCAAACTGAGAGCAGAAAAAGAAAAAAATCTAAACATAGAAAACCTCAGATATAAAACTCGCTAACCAACAGCATTTCTTTGGAGAGGACTGCTTGAAATCGAAGGATTGTGCTTATGAAACGATTTCTGAATCATAGAATGTTAGGGCTAGAAGGATCTTTTAAGAAAAGTAGTCCAATTGTTTCATTTCAAAAATGAGGACATAGTCCAGGGAGGTTAGTTGACTTCCTTAAGGTCATATACCTGCTTGCATCAGTGTCAATATCCGAGCCTAGAGGCCCTAAGCCAGATCTGGTGTTTTTGCTCTGTACTGCTCTGCTCCTTGTCACCTGCACCCGGTCAACCAGTGCTGACTACAGCGTTCGTCAGTGACACAAATAGTCATCCTGGCCGTGATGTAGATTAGCTCTCTGAATACCCTCCTTCCGCTCTCCTGAATGCCTTCCTTTAGAGGTTAGAAAGTGAAAAAAACACGTTCCCCACCCTTCTTTGTAACTTGTTCTCATTTGGGAGGCAGAAGTGAGCATCACCTTAAGTGATGGCCACGTATGGGAAAACGTGATCTTAGGCAGAAGCATTGGTGTTTATAGCACAGGTTTTATTATCTGGTCCTTAACATTATAACTGATGGATGGTGGGCAGTGGTGGAATTGGTGTCCATTAAAACACTTTCCTTTGGAACAACAGGCATTGAGCTATATTATTTCCATATAGCAGGTGAGGCTCAAGTCCCAGGGCTTCCTAAAAATTATGTGTGCTAGCATTTCAGTAAATTATTTTCTGCTTAAAGTAGCTAGAATGGACTCTGTTGTCTGCTGCTAAGAAATCCGACTTGGGTTGAGTGGTTTCCAACAGAATCTTAGTGATAAAAGAAAGCCCTTTATGTCACTATTAAGAAGAACATTGAAATTAGGCAACTTGAGTCTGAGGCCTGAGAATAGGGAGGCTGAAGGTGTCAGTCCAGGTCTGAGTCTGAAAACTTGAGAACCCAAAGCTCTGATGTCCAATGGCAGAAGAAGTTGATCGTTTCAGTCCGAGTAAATTCACCCTTCCTCTGCTTTTTTTAAATTTTTTTATATTTTTTTGTTCTACTCAGGCCCCCAGAGGTTTGGATGGTTCCCACCTGCACTGATGAGAATGATCTTTACTCAGTCTATGACTCATATGGTAATCCATTTTGGAGACATCCTCACAGATACACCCAGAAGTCATGTTTTAACAGCGGATTGGGAGTATCTCTCAATCCTGTCAAGTTGAAACATAAAATTAACCATTACAGAAATTCAATATCAAGTAGTGCTACGTGCTCTGAAGAAAAAAGTCGATAAGGGGGCCAGGGCGTGCATGAAAAAAAAAAGTTGTCTTCTAATAACAAATCAGTTGTGATAGATTCACCCAAGGAATACCTCATGGCATGAAAATGAACCAACTGTAGCTCTAACACACAGCATGCGTAAAACTTTGAAACATAGTATTGAGTAAAAGAAGCAAGAAATGATTCCATGAAAAAACAATCAGACTAAATCCAAACTTTGGGATATTCTGCGGGTCTCATGGTCTAGTTTCTAAAAAACCCAAACCCAAACCAAACCAAAACAAAGCAAAAAACCCCCCCCCAAAAAAACAAAAAAAACCCAACCCAACCAAACAAACAAAAAAACCCCGCCATGATAACAAGACAGGAAGAGGGAAGGAAGTGGGATCTTGAGGAATAAAAGAGATACAGGAGTCATGATGTTTTGAGTTTTAACAACAGACTACAAAAAGACATCTTTGAGGCGATCAGGGAAATTTGAGTAAGAACTAGGTATTAGAGGCTATTAAGATTGATCATTAATTTTTCTTGGTAGAATAATGACATGATGCTTATCTTTTTGAAGTTCCTCTCAGATATGCACACTGATGTTTGCATGGGAAGAACAATATAATGTCTGAGAACACCCTTCCAAAACAATCAACAAGAGGAGGTTAGGTGAAACAAGGTTACAAAACATTGGGTGAAGGATTGTAATACTATAGTAGATTGCTTATGTTATTGCCTCTACTCTTATTTCAGTTTGAAAATTTCCATAATCCCAATTTTTTAAATGAAAAAAGTATTTAATTTACTTAGAAACCTCTTCTGGGCTTACATGTAAAACTATCTGTAGGAATTAAGTAGAAATCACACTTGTGTGTGATCTTATGTGTCATTCTGAAGACCTTTTGTTTTGAGATTATTGTAGATTCATATGCAGTTGCAAGAAATAATTCAGAAAGATTTCGTATACTCTTTTTAAAAAATATTTATTTTGAGAGAGAGAGAGAGAGAGAGCGAGCATGAGCAGGGGAGGGGCAGAGAGAGAGGGAGACACAGAATCTGAAGCAGGCTCCAGGCTCTGAGCCGTCCACACAGAGCCTGATGCGGGGCTCGAATCCACGAACTGTGAGATCATGACCTGAGCTGAAGTCTGACGCTTAACCGACTGAGCTACCCAGGCGCCTCAGATTTCATATACTCTTGACCCCAATGGCACAATATCACAATCAGGAAGTTGACATTGATACAATTGATTGACCTTATTCAATTTCACCAGTTTGTTATGTATCCATTTATGTACATATGGCATATATATTAATTTCTGTGCAATTTTATCAAAGCATAGATTTGTGTGACCTCCACCACGGTCAAGAGACAGAACAGTTCTATCAAAAGATTCTCTTGTACTACCCTTTTATCTCCACAGACACCACTCTTACCCTCAAACCTCTGGCAGCCACTAATCTGTTCTCCAGCTCTATAGTTTTGTCATTTCAAGACAAAATATATACATGAAAATATACAGTATGTGTAATCCTTTGAGATTTTTTTGCAACTCACCATAATTCTTTTGAGATTCACCTATGGTATATTTTTATTCGTTTTTTAGAATAATCTCTACATCCAATGTAGGGCTCAAACACACATTCCCAAAATCAAGAGTTGCATGCTCCACTGTCTGAGCCAGCCAGGCGTCCCTCAGCTGAGTTACTGAGTGCATAAATAAATCATTCCTTTTCTCATTGCTGAGTAAGTATCTCATGGTATGGATGTGCTCCACTCTGTTTAACCATTCATCTACTAACACTCATTTGGGTTGTTACTAAATTTTGGCTTTTACAAATAAAACTACCATGACCTTTCATGTAAATTAGGTTTTGTGTGAACACATTTTTTTCATTTCCCCAGGAGAGATGTCTAAGAGTGTAATGACTGGATTGTATAGTATGCACATGTTCAGTTTTGTAAGAAAGTGCTATACTGTTTCCCGCAGTGGCTTTTCCATTTTCCATTCCCATTAGCAATGTATGAACATATGAGTGTGCAAACTTTAACTGCTTCACTAATAGTTCTTCAGAATAGCTAAAGAAAGAGTAATCTGATGAAAATATTTCCGCCCAAATGGCCCCATGGTTTGGGAAGATTTCTATAGGAGGCACTCATTGTAAAGAAGTCAGGTCAAGGAAGTCCTAAAAGTGCTTTGAAACAAGGCCAAAAATTTATCCTAGAGACTTCTGAAAGGAAGGGAGAAAACTAACATTTATAGAGCAGAAATACCAGGCATTCTCATTCTTTATCTCATTCATTCCTCAGATGACCCTGTAAGAAGGGTAATATGCCCATTCTACAAATAATAGTCAAGGTCTCAAGTAACTTTTCAAACAGTTACAGTTACCAATGGGCAAAGCAAGACTAAACAGCCCAGCTTCTAGCTCAGTGCCAGAAGCAGAGGAGGGAAGCAACACATTTGTTGAAAAGACTGAATGAATAGATAAGTGTCAGTTCTGCTATTTGTGTCTCCCTCGGCAAGACCATTTCTCTGAGTCTGCGTCTTCGTCTGTTAAAGGAAGACAAGAATAACACCTTCAAAGAGTAGTGAACAAAGGAGGTGATATGAAAAAAAAAACGGAAACATGTAAAATATTAAAAAAATGTTAGCACAATATTCTAAAAGTACAGTCAGTGTCATAACCAAATCCTGATAAAATACAGGCACAAGAGTTAGGTGGGTGGGTGTAGTGCCAGTAAGTACACTGTGGATCACCTAATGTCTGTTTCCCCGAGTATCCTTATCTGTGAAATCACAATTGAGATTAAGGTGGAGCACCTTAATGACACGGACCCTAAGATTCTCACTAGGTAATGAGATAGAACCAAGCAAACCTCAACATAGGAAATTCATTTGAAAATATTTATTATACCTCCCAGGATGATGAAAAGTGTATTGCTATCATTATCCATGGCATTCTGGCCTCTATCAGTTAGGTCATCGAGACCTGTATCAGTGCATCAAAATTATTACATACGTAATTTGTATATTTGTATATGCATTTATATATGAAAACAGTATTGGTGGGGCGCCCGGGTGGCTTAGTCGGTTAAGCGTCCGACTTTCGCTCAGGTCATGATCTCGCGGTTCGTGGGTTCGAGCCCCGCGTCGGGCTCTGTGCTGACTGCCAGCTCAGAGCCTGGAGCCTGTTTCAGTCTGTGATTCCCTCTCTCTCTGGCCCTCCCCTGCTCACGCTGTCTCTCTCTCTCTCCTAGAAATAAAAAAAAAAAAAAAGAAAACAGTATTGGTAACAGTAAATAATGAGAATATATATACATATATAACTTCCGAATACCAGTCTCTAAGAAAAATATGCACTGGATAGAAGTGGAAGAACGGGCAAGGAATTGATATATTATGTCTGTGTAGGGAATAAGACTGGCTAAAAGGGTAAAGAAACTTCAAATTTGTAACTCTTTGCATTTTCCCTTTGAATTTTGGATATTACTATATTACTATTCAAAAAATACTTTAACATTTTATAAAAATCTTGGATAAAATTGTAACATTAACATAGACTAACTACAGGACTTTTTAAAGCATTGCTTTTAAATTATTAAAATCTGAAAATATGAAACCACTTCCTTTTCAATATCATTATGGGCTTTTACCGAATTGATGGTCTCTGGGCATATTTAACTCTTCTAAATAAAGCAATCTTTCCCTTTTAGCACATTTTTAAAGACTGCTGAATGGTAGATAAAATGGAACAAAATGAGTTACTTCCTAGGAATAAAACATCTGTTTTAACTATGAGCTCAGAAGTAATGAGGCAAAAAGTGTACAGAGGCGAAGAAGAGAAAGTTAAGGCCGGCATTGCCAAGGGCCATCGCTGGAAGCTGCCAGCACCAGCGCTGTGGCCTGACGGCTCATGTGCACTTTGGTGGTCATCCAACGCGCGGGTACTAGACAGAGTTTGGTGCCAACATGTTTTTCATCGGCTACCATCACCAGTCAAGGCGGGATTAGGATTTTCGAAACCCCTAAACACTGAAAAGATGATGGTGTCTCTCTCCCCTATGTAGCTACAAATGGAGATATATGTAGAAAATAAATTACAATTTAAATTAGGGGGAACGCAAGACCGTCCCTCTAGATTTACTTAGATAAAAATTCTTAATAAAGTCATCAAAGCTGACCATTTTTTTTCTGATTTTCCCTCCTTTAGACTTAGTTCAACTGCTTGTTCCAAAACCCAGCACTCGCAGGCTTTTAAGCGCAAGCCACGCCGAGTGCCGCAGGTGCCAGCCGCACCCCAGGGATCCCCTCCGTCGCTCCGCCCACCTGACCCTTCGCCCCGCCCATTGGGCGCGCCGTCGTTACGGCAGCGCGCGGTCGCCGAAGCCCGGCAGCAAATGAGCGCAGGC
>NW_027529428.1:6184397-6292497 GCF_008692635.1 Crocuta crocuta
GGCCCCCGAGTCACCTCGTACCACCTTAGCCCCTCCCGGTCCTGCACAGCCGCGTGTCTGCCGCGCCGTCCGCTTGCTGCTCAGCCTCGTGTCTTCCAGCCTCGGGATCAGATTAGCTCTCTTGCCTTCCATCCCTCGTTAAAGGTTTGGCTTTGAGGCCGGTGGGGGTGACCGGAAAAGTGCTGTTAACAATTGCAGATAGAAGATGATGGTGGTAAAATCGTCCAGTGCTGGGCATGATCTGTATGTGTTGTCGATGTCCTCCAAACGGAACACACGGAGAACCCAAGTTCACCTACACGTGGGATGCCGTAGGACGAATTTTCCCAAACTGTTGGCCAGTTCTCGTGAGAGCTGCGTTAAGATTTCCATCCCAGTCCCCCTGGCGCTTTGAACGTACAGGCACATTAGTGGTGAATGATGGCGCTCAAGGTCTTTAACTGGTGGGTGAAATTAAGGCCGGAGGTGGTCCGGATGCTCTAAAATTCTTTAAGTATAAAGAGGGCAATGAGAGAAGGCACAGCAAAGAACCGCATATATGATCTTTTCTTCTGCAGATATGCATCGAATTCTTACTGTGGGCTGGGCACGGTGGTAGGAACTCCCTGACGTCCACTTTTCTTTCTCTTTTTAGATAGATGTTAAAATAGCTTAGTCACAAAATTAGAATTCCACGATCTGAAAGGGACTTAGGTTTTCAGGTAAATATAGCACTTCCATTCGTGTGAAGAGATGAGTCCGCCAACGTCTGTGTTCTGAGCCTGCAGTTGGAAGGAGATAGACAGACATGACCTGTACAAGTAAAACTGTTGTTCCCTTAGATAGGCTTCTGCTGTCCTTTATGCAGACTTTTTTTTATTGCTTGGCTGTGACCTCTTCAAGGGCAGGGACTGAGCCTTATTTATTTTTGTGCCACCAGTGCTTGGCATATGTTGTTGAAGCTCTATTTTTAACAAATAAGACAAGTAGTAGCAAAGAAATACATTTGTCCTTCCCAAGTAGTCTGTGAATTTGTGACAGGCCGGTAGTTTGTTACTATTTCGCATTTGGAAACTTGCTTAATAGAAGCTTAAAGTTCTTTAGAATCTGACTACATTGGTAACATGAATTTTGGAAATGCAGAGATTTTGATGAAATAATTTACTGATTAAACCCAGGCACAGGAACTGGGGACTGCATTACTTATGGAGCCCAAAAGGAAACTAACTAGTATGGGTATATTACTTAGTGTCAACACAGGGAGGAAGGCAGAAAACCACAGAATTGAGTTTGATGCATGTATTGTGCCTTCAAGAATCACCACAGGGAGGGGAAAGAGCTGACCTTAGGGTTAGGGAGCTAGGAGAAGTAGGTACAGAAAAGTCTGGTACATTTTACTGTTGAAAATTCTAGAAAGGATATTGGAATCTGTTCTGGAAATACAGTGAATACAGTGGACCTGATTAGTTAGAATGTGTGTGCAGGGTCGTATATAAAATTAATATTTATGATTAGGTATCAGATGGGCCTTTTGGGGGGCCCTGGGGACAACAGGGACCTTGGATCTGGAACGAGGGCTCCAATGTGGCAATAGAGAGAAGAGTGCTTGCGTGAATGTTCTGTTGGTTGTGATATAGATTCCTGTACTCAGCCTTCTGGTTAATGTGGGATTAAGGACAACTTCATTTTTAAAAAAACAATCCTTTTTATGTGTGTGTACTCTTTTTTTTTTTTTTTAATTTATTTATTTTGAGAGAGAGAGAGAAAGGAAAGAATCCCAAGCAGTCAGTGCGGAGCCCGGAGCCCAACGCAAGGCTTGATCTCGTTACAGTGAGATCATGACCTGACCCGAAACCAAGAGTCGGACACTTAACTGACTGAGCCACCCAGGTACTCCCAGTGTGTACTCTCTTGATGAAACGTTGAGATAGACTGAAAATAGTGTTAAAAATACCTTTTAAAAATATCACTTGAAGGACTAGGGGTTATGGAAAGCATTTTGTAGCACAAAACACTCTGAGTTGTTATATTCCAACATTTTATGATCTTATAGACTTTCACTGTTCAGTACCATAGTCACTAATCACATCTTGCTAAATTTAAGCTTAAATTAATTAAAACTTACTAAAATTTAAAGTTCATTTCCCTAGTCTCACTGGCCACCTTTCAAGTGCATTTCAAACGTGGCTGGTGTCTGCCATGTGGACAGTGCAGATGTAAGCCTTCCCATCCCTGCAGTGAGTTCGGATGGACAATCCTATTCTGAGCCTTTAGCAAGTACTTCTCAATTTCGAAGAGTTTACTTTTACTGCTAAATGTTTTTTAGTTATTATATAGGGGACTTAGACTGAAAGTCACAGGGCAAGAAGTGTCTTGAAGAATGTTTTTCCAACAGCTCCAATTTTGTATTTCCTACAGATTTTACATAGATGATATGTTTTGACTAAGGCAAAAATGATTAGGGCATTGTGGCAATAGCAAAAAAAAAAATTATTAGTCCTAAAATGAATGAAGATATCTAATATGTAGAAGATACTACAGTTGAAAAATCAAAGGTCTTGTCAGAAACATCCTGCTTTTAAAAATAGTAGGTTGGTGAGATTTAGAAAATGGAATTGTAGAGTTCTTCTGTGCAGGTGAAGGAATAGTCCTATAAAGAGGTGAACAGCTTGCTCAGGCTTACACAACCAAATTGTGGTAGAACCTGGCCTGAAATCCAGAATTATTCACTAAGATTTTACCCTGCATTAGAAAGCAGGGATGCTTACTAAGACAATTTTAACCGTGAGTTTTTAATAAATATTTAAAGTGGATTGAGACAGACTTTCCTTCTGAAAAGATAGGCTTTCCTGTTTTGGAATTCTAGAGTAGTTCAGCAGGTGCAGAGGAATGGGTCTGTGACCTTGGCCCTTGGCTCAGTCCCAGTATCAGACCCACCCTGATGAAAGGAGACTAAATCAGAGTTGGAGTCACTGTCGAGACACTCCTTCTGTAGAGAGCTGAAGGTAGAGATACCCCAGGGAATAAGGGCTGCTCATTCTGCTTTCTTCCCTCAGCCACCAGAGGATATGGCCTCTTGCCTTGAGTTGAGAACCAAGGAGAGCCTGAAGGTTGTAAACCATTCCTTAAAAGCAGGCTTGGGAAACTCTTTAAAGGGCCAGGCAATGAATATTTTTAAGATTGAAAGGCTAGGTAGTCTCTGTTACAACTATTTAACTCTGCCCTGTGTGGAAGCAACTACAGGCAGTATGTGAACAGTTGGGCATGGCTGTGTTCCAGTAAAACTCCTTATAAAATGGGCCTAGTAGCCACAGGGGCCATGGTTTGCCCATCCCTTCCTTCAGGTACGTTGGTAGGGTAAGCATTTCCAGAACAGTGAAGTTAGCCCCATTTAAAATAATGAGTAGACTCTTTTCTCAACTTCTAAGACCTCCCTTATTTCAAGAGAGACACTGTGGGTGTATGTCCTGGACAGTTTTGCACACCATTAGATAATCAAGGGTTGAAAGATATGCAGCCTCTCATCCTGTTCTGTGTAGTCCATTCCATACACCAGTCCATAACTTACCTCAACTACCCTGCAAACGTGGAAATTAAGTAGTCTTCACCGAGCATCAAAAATGGCACTTAGGGAACATAACTGAATGTGTACTCATTGCTGTTTGCATATGCTGAAGTCTGGAGATTCAGTGGGGACAAGACTGTATGTTAGAATTCATTGGGAGTGGTAGACTTAGGCTGGGTACAGCATTCCCCCGGAGCAGGCCTCTTAGGAATCTTTGGGAGACCTAATGAGGGCCTGGGGGAGGTGGTGATTTGCAGACAGTTTATGGACTAGAATCAAAAGGATCTGGGGCTTGTGACTGGGATCCGTGAGGAGAGGCGTTTTACGATGACTCATTTGTTTCTGACCTGAGTGGACTTGCAGTGTCCCATCATGCATCCGTACTGCCATTAGCCAGTACCGCTCATCAGCCATATAGGCAGAAGTGCAAGGTTTCTTGGAGGGATGATCGTGTGCTAAGTTCAGTGTGTCTGTGTTGAATTTTGAGGTGTGCCGAGAGAGGTTGAGAGGCATCCGGTGGCCAAGAATGCTAGAAACGAAGTACTGTGAGACTGTTTTAACCAGTTGACCGCGAGCTGTAAACCTTCACAACTCTGCTGTTTGCCTGGCGCATTCTGGTCACTTTTAAATTGTTCTTCAGTGTCATAATCTATTTTATAGGAATGCAAGCTGATGCAGTCTTTCTGAAAATCACTTTGTATTAAAAACCTGAAAAATACTTATTCTTTCTTTTAAAAATTTTTTCTAAGTTTATTTATTTTTGAGGCAGAGACAGTGTGAGCAGGGTATGTAGGGGCAGAGAGAGAATCCCAAGCTGACTCTGAGCTGTTAGCACAGAGCCCGATATAGGGCTCAAACTCATGAAACTCTGAGATCACGACCTGAGCTGAAAGCAAGAGTCAGACACTTCTCTCACTGAGCCACCCAGGCGCCCCTACTTATTCTTTCTAACCTGGTAATTCTTCTTTTGGGAATTTGTAGTATTTTTTTCCCCTAAAATAAAGACCCATTTAGAACACAGAAAGTTTTATCATGTAGACAAGTGAAAGTATCTAGATGTCCAGTGTTTGGGAAATAACTAAGTAAATTTTGGTTGCATAGATGGGATAATGAACACTTATTATGTAGTCTTTTGCCCTGTAGTCATTAGAGAACTTTGTTCTGATCTGGGAAAATTCTTTTGATACAGGTGAAGGATTACAGTTGCTTCTAAAAAGTTGGTGTGCATGTGAATCATTTGGAAATCTTGTGAAAAGGCGGATTACATTTCAGTAGGTCTTCGGTGGAGCGTCAGATTCTTCATTTCCAGTTGTTCCTAAGTGATCTGCTGTTCTGTGTATCGCGTTTTGACTAGAAAAGCACTTTGTCTTAACAACAGGAGAAATATGCCAAAAAGTTAGTGATTGCCTCTGGAAGAGGAATTATTAGTAGCTTTTTTTCCTAGAGGACTTTTACTTCTCTACATTTCTTTTTTTGTATTTTCACTGTGAACATATCGATTATGCAAATTAGATATACCTACCATATTTGAGCTGTGTCTCAGGCCCTGGGCTAAGTGATGTGTGTGCAGTATTTTGCTACATTTTCAGTGAAATCCATTGGGTTGGCAGAGGAGTATTACGGTAGCTACCTCATGGAATTTTATGGAGATTTTTCAGAATAATCCATGTTTAGTGACTTTTGATGTAGGGCCTGGCTTTTATTAAATCTCAGTAAATGATAGTTTCTGTCATCATCATCATCGTTGTTACGTATTATCTTGTTTTGTATATGACATGGTTGGGGCACAGAGGAAGGAAGTAACTCTCCAAGGGTCACATAGCAAATAGGTAGTGTAACCTGGATATCAGTCCATATATGTGTTCTGAACCCAGAGCTCGCTATTATGCTGTCTCCAGGGGGGAAAGCAAACAGCAATGCAGTCCTTGTTGCCTTCATCTCTTCATGTTACTCTGCCATCCCCCCCCTTGCCCTTAACCCCTACGGCCACCACACAGAAGCTTCTAAAACCATGGCCAGGTTGTTGCTTTAGTCAAGAGCTGCCTCAGAACTTATTACTATTCAGAAATTAGTGATTAGCATAAAAATGAGACAATTATTTGGATGAATAGAAAGATTCAGTCAACCAAATGAAAAAGTGTTTTTCATGATCATTTAGTAAGGAGTAAATGCCAACGCACGTTTTGAAGAAACAAACGTTTACTTCCTTGTTTGTATGTATAAAATGTAGTGATACAGTGAATACCCAGGAATCTTAACACCTGGTTTAAAAAAACATCCTTTCCCGTTCCCTTCAAAGAACATCACTTTATTGAATTTTCATTTCCTTGCTTTCCTTGTGGTTTTTCTACCTGTATTCAGCCCCTGTAACGTATTGTTTATTTTTATACAAGATGCAATTGTACATCATGTATTTTTTCTGCAACTTGCTTTTTTCAACAAATATTTAGATTCATGAGTTTTATCCAGATTATTGTGTATAGTTATAGTCTATTAATTTAATTGCATTCCATTGTATGATTATACTGTACTTCATTCATTTTTCTGGTGATGGACTGTTAGGTTGTTTGCAGATTTCTTGTTTGTTACTGATAACAGTGCTATTAAGAAGATAGTGTTGTGGAACCTGTTTGAAAGTTTCTTGAGTATGTGTCTAGGACTGTAATTGCTATGTCATAGGGAGTGTGCATATTAAGCTCTACTGGGTAATGCTAAATTATTTTCCAGAGTGGTTGTGCTAATTTATGCACCTACCATCAATCAGTATATATACATATTTATACTTATATATTCCTATAGTCAGGCTTTTAGATTTTGCACATCTGGTTAATGTAAAATGGCATTCATTGCAAATGTATTATTCAACTTTTTAAAATGAGGGTTTTGTTTTTCAGATTTTATAAATAATCCCCAAAGTGACCTTTAGAGTTATCTGGAAACTTCTGGAATGCAAATTATGAATAATATGTACATTTCATTTTTTTGTTTACTACTTTTGTAGTACATAAGATCTTTTGTGATTTTTAAAAATTTACCTTGGTTGGCTCTTAGTTAATTTTAAAACACAGTTTGTGTATTCTAAAGTAATCTCAGAGCAGTATTCTGCTACTGAGAGAGAAATTTAAAGCAGTCAGCTAGTTTGCTGAAAATTTTAAGTTTGGAAATTAAAATCATAAAAATAAACTCATTGTGTGTTATTCCTCTTCATGTTTTCTTTTACCCCCCAAAATGGTGCAAATGTTTACTTTGCTAGCCATAAACTCTTTCTCTTTTCTTTGCCTAAAGAATTTGTAATAAGGTGAAAACATAAAGTTGATATCCTTTAAGAAACCAAAAGATTGTAAATAACAGGACAGTATCCAACATTATAAAGGAATAATTATACAGAAAGACAACCTTAAAATAAGATTGGCCCTGATGAGAATTCTTTTGCCAATTTAAAAAACACCTTTTATGTTTTAGCACCAGTATGCATGAGCGAGTGAACCGAACAGAAAGACAATTTCGATCACTTCCAGATAACCAACAGAAACTACTTCCTCAGTTTCTTCTTCACTTGGACAAGATTCGGAAATGCATTGATCATAATCAAGAAATACTACTGACCATTGTGAATGATTGCATACATATGTTTGAAAATAAAGAATATGGAGAAGATGTATGTGAAAGTTTGTTCTATTTTCATTTTAGGGTTTAACTTCTGTCTTTAGAGGTCTTTATCTTTCTGGATTTCACTTTTATATTTTGCATGAGTCATTTGCTCTACTCAGAGAATGTTTTCACTTATGTGTTCAGGCATTTGATTAGGCTTAACAGGATAGTGTGCCAGAAACTGGGTTTGTTCACTGATTTTTTTCCCCTAAAATTAGTAAGATAATTGGTGCCATATGGATATACATTTCACAGAGTATTCGGACTGTTCTAGTGGATAGAGTTAGTGACTTAGATTTTTGTGATCTTCAATAGCTGTGTAAAATTAATTTCCCTTGCTAAACTCATCTTCAGTATCTTGTATCTATTGATATTTATCTTTTACTTTAAGAAGTGATTTTCACTTATAAATCTCAAGGGACTGGCAGTAATAGAAACTGAAGTCCTCCTTTTGTATCCACAGGAGAGATACAGTTGGGCCACTCCACTGTGAGCCTCTCCATGCTGCCCCATCAGTGACCCGGAGGGACTTTCTTCCCTCTCTTAGAGAGAGATGTTCCGTCTCAATAGCAGCTCATTTCTGGTCCTCTCCTGAGTAAGGACTGCTTAATTATATGGTGGTTTCATGATTAATGGACCTTAATCTATTGAGGGTAGAAGTGAGACCACCAAGCTCTTTTCATTTAGGATCTCAAGCTGCACTTGAACCCCGGTTGAGGTGAGAGGCTAGTGATTTATCCACTAACCCATCTATATGGCCCCTCAGTAGCCTGTCTGTTTGACCGTATCCAAGATTGATTTCTTTGTCAGAAGCTAATTGAGTTCTGTTTTTTAAACAGGGGAATGGAAAGATTATGCCAGCGTCTACGTTTGACATGGATAAATTAAAATCCACACTGAAACAGTTTGTGAGAGACTGGAGTGAAACTGGGAAAGCAGAAAGGGAAGCCTGCTACCAGCCAATCATTAAAGAAATTTTAAAAAATTTTCCAAAAGAGAGATGGTAAATAGTATCTTATTTTTAATCTATTTCTTTAAAGATAAGCACCAAGTTTTTCTATAAGAAATTTCACAGTCTTGATTCATTCTTACAGTTGCTGTGTGCCTGTAGTTTTTCATATATGGATGTGTGGTGTTGTGTATGTTCTTAAATGCTTTGTGTGACATTGTGGTTAATATTTTGAATATTCTTTGCCCTAGCACTTAATCACTGTAGAAATTAGTAAGATTAGATTGAATGTTCATTATCAATGATATTTTCTTTTTATAATTTGCTTATGGCAAAGCCAAAAGCTTTAGACAAATTTAATTTTCCTTATTATGACAAACTTGTAAGTAAATGGGGGGATTTTTAGCTTAGAGCAGAGATTCATAACATTTTTGTGTCATGAAAAACCTAAGCAGGCTACTTTTCTGAGTAACATTTATGAATGGATAAAATAGAAGGCATAAGATTACCAAGAAACCAATTTGAAGTACAGCTATAAAAATATTTAAAAAGCAAACTTGTGCTATATCATGCTTTGTTTCCTGTATCACATTGAATCAGATCTAGCAGCAAGTATAATTACTGTACTTTAAAAATACCAGTCTATGTGTTATTTTGAGAATCTCAACAGTTTCAAAATAACAGATAAGTTGCATGCATTTTACACTTATATACTCTCCCTACTAACCAATTCTTAACATTTTACATTTAATGCATTATTTCTTCTTCCTATATCCTTCCCTGGTTCCCCTGCCTTGTAAGTATGTCGAAAACCACATATATGCATAGCTACTTATTTAAACCATTTGAGAGATCAATCTGTGTGTACATCATGGTGTTATTTTTTTTTACTTCTTAATACTCCAGGGTTCATTTCTGAAGAACGAGGATATACATACACACAGTGTGGTTATCGGGTTGAGGACAGTGTAATACTGTCTTCTAATATAGAGTTTATTAGGTTTTATAAATTATCCTGAAAATGTTCTTTATAACATTTCTCTTTCTAGTCTAGATCCAGCCCTGGATGTTGTATGACATTTATTTCATTGCAGTATTTTAGTTTTTAATCTAGAACAGTTCCCTGGCCTTTCTTTGTCTTTCCTAGACATTGACATGTGTGAAGAATACAAGAAAGTTATTTTATAGACTGTACCTCAGTTTTAGATTATCTGATGTTTCTTCATGAGTGAATCTGGATTATATGTCCTTTTCAAAATAGTATGTAATTGATGTGTTCTTTTCAGGATGTCACATTTGGAGTAGTACAATGTCTGTTAGTCCATCAGTGATGATTTTAATTTTGATTACACATTCAGAATGTCATTCAGTTTCTCTACTGTTCAGTTACTATTTCTCCTCTTACAACTAATAAACAGTTTCTGGGGAGACACTTTGAGACCATGCAGTTAATTTCCTGCTCCTCCTCAAACGTTCTCTGCCTTAGAATTGTCAGCCATTGAGGATTCCTGCATGAACTAATCTGTCCTCTGATGGTTATGAAATGGTGATTTTCTAACTATAATTATCAGTCAGCATTCTACTGTATCTATAAACTATTACCTGAAAGGACCAGTGGTTCCTATTTTATTCAGTGAGTTACGATCCATTATTATTGGTTTGTTGTTCAAATTGCCTCCGATTTAGCCAGCAGGAGTCCCTTGAGGTTGGCTCCTCTGTCCTTTCCCCATGGTCCAATTGTTTTTTAGCACTTCCTTATTTCTCTGGCACAGTAAGATATTTTAGTACCATTATATCTTCCTGACTTTAGTCTTGGAATTGGATGTTTTTCCAAGGACCCAGTTCCTTTAATGTGGAATGGAATATAGAAACCAAGATCTGGCCCTGAGCATTTTTATTGTTACTAAGATGTCACTGCTTCTGAGCCTTTTGGTGGATAGAACACACACACACACACACAAATACACACACACACACACACACACACTCATTAGTTCATGTGAATCCCTTCAATTCCAGTCTAACCCCAAAGGTTTCCTTCTTGGCTTCCCTGTTCTCTCTGTCTGCCTTTTTCCTCAGGAAGAACCCTGCCTTCTGACAGCATCAGTACATGTACTCATTCCCGCAGTCCTACAATCACATGTTTTCAGAATTGCTCTCCTCATACCACTATGAAAAACAGATTACCCACATGAGTTTAGGATTTGCTAGCAATTATTTTTTTCCCCTTAACTAAGGGTATTCCCAAAAGTATTCTTCACAAGTTACTCAGATTAGCTTCTCTTCAGCCCCCTATCCTCAGTGTGGTTGTGTGTTTAATTTGAAACTCAGTACGTCAAGGTTTGTTTCTCTTTGTTTCAGTTTTTAGGGTTGTTCTGTCCTCCCCCCATTTTCCATCCTTGCTGATTTGTAGTTAATTTTTGATTCATGAGCTGTCAGCTATCAATTTGTGATATTCAGAAAAAGTGTCATTCTCTTCCCTGTTCCTTTGATAGTCCGTCTCTTCAACCCGTCATTCTTAGCCCCACACCCTATGTAGGTAATCAGTATCATTGATTTCTTGTTTGTCCTTGTATTAATTTTTTGTTTCCTATGAATGTAAACAGAGGTTTTCTTCTTAATTACCTCCTTTTTTCATACACAAAATGTAGCAGCCTCTATATTTTATGTTGCATTCTGCTTTTTTCACTTAACATTTTATCCTAGAAATAGCCAATTATTGGGGTACCTCCTGACTGGATCAGTCAGTAGAGCATGTGACTCTTAATCTCAGCGTTGTGAATTTGGGCCCCATGTTGGGTATGGAAATTACATAATGTTACAATTGATAACCACATGCATGTGTAGTTTTGTACTGTTGGAAGTGTATCTTTAGTGTAAATTCTTAGACATGGAATTACTGAACCTAAATGCATATGGCGTGCTAAGTGTATTGGTTACCTGTTGCTGTAAAAGACATTACCACAAATTTAACTGCTTAAAACAGACACACTTTTCATTTCACATTTTCTGTGGGTCAGAAGTCTGGGCCTAGCTTAATTGGGTCCTTGGTGTAGGATCTTTTAAAGGTTACAGTCAGGATGTCTAGTGGGCTGTGTTTTCATCTGGTGGCTTGACTGTGGAAATATCTGCTTCCATGTGCACTCATGTTGTTGGCAGAATCCATTTCATTGGGGTTGTAGGACTGAGGCCCCTGGCTTCCTGTTGACTGCCGTGGGAGCCTGCCTCAGCAGTTTTGTCTTGCGAGCTTTCCCCAAGGGGTCATTTCGTTCGCCAGGCTGGCAACAAAAGTCTTTAGAAGCCTTCAGTGGTGTGTTTATAATGTGATGTTATCACACGGGTGACTGTTGGTTAGAAGAAGCAAGTCATAAATCCCGCACACACTAAAGGGAACGGATTGCAAAAACGCGTGAACACCAGTAGGTGGGGCCCAACTTAGGGTCTGTGCCACAGTTATTGCCACATATCCTTATAAGGTTTGTACTGTTTCACCTTCTCGTCAGCAGTGTACGAAATTGCCTGTTTACTCACAGCCTTGCCACACACACTGTATTATCAGGCTTGTGAACTTTTGCCAATCTACGGGTAGAGAATCATATCTTGGCCTACTTCTTATTTGCCTTTCTCTTATTATGAATGAACTTGACTAGTCTAATATGTTTAAGGGCCATTTTGTACCTAGTTTTGAGAAATACAGATTGGTGTTTTTCCCAAAGTTGAGGTGAAATGCATATAAATGATGTAACAGTTTTAAACACTTTGGTGATATTTAGTAAATTAACAGTATTGTGTATCCATCATCTCTTACAGAATTTGAAAACACTTTCATCAGCCCACAATAAATTCCATACCCCTGAAGCGGTTACTCCCCATTCTCCTTACCCCACCTCTGACCTCTGTCCGAAGTTTACGATGAGGTGCCTAGATGTGGTTTTCTTTGAGTTTATCCGGTGTGGGCTTGGTTTTGCTTTGGGAGGCTTGGGTAGATATGTAGTGCCAAATCAAAAATTGTTCTTATTTCTTTCCCTTTTGGGACTGAATAGTATGTATAAGAAACTGCTTGACATGGTCTCTAAGGTGTCACATGGCTCTTTTCCCACTAACTGTTTCTATATTTTAGTTTGGATAGTTTCTATTTCTATTGGATAGTATCTATTTGAATTTCACTAATTCTTTATTATGCCAATCAGTTGATAACCCATTGAAAGACTTTTTTAACTCTGATACCGAATTAAAAATATTTCTACTACCTCCATTACACTACATTTCTGTGTGTTCTCTCTGTGCTGACATTTCCTGTTTTGTACATGTAATCTACCTTTTCCACTTGATGCTTTAATGTATTTTTTATTTTTTTAATGTTTATTTTTGAGAGAGATACATACACACATAAACTGAGTGTGAGTGGGGGAGGGGCAGTGAGAGAGGGAGACATAGAATCCAAAGCAGGCTCCAGACTCTGAGCTGTCAGCATAGAGGCAGACGTGGGCCTCAGACTCACAAATCGTGAGATAATGACCTGAGCTAAAGTTGGATGCTTAACCGACTGAGCCACCCAGGCACCCTTGCAGTTTTCTATATATAGGTTCATGACATCTGCAAATAGAGATGGATTTTTACCTCTTCCTTTCCCACTTGAATAGCTCTGGCCAGAACTTCTGGCACAGTGTTAAATAGCAGTGATGAAACGGGGCATCCTTATCATGTTCTGGGTCTTTCTTTCATTATTGAACATGATGTTGTTAGCTGTAGGTTTTTCACAAATACCGCTTACAATGAGGAATCTTCCCTCTATTCCTAGTGTCCTGAGCATTTTTAAAAAAATTTTTTTATAGTTTTTTATTTTGGAGACAGAGAGCATGATTGAGGGAGTGGCAAAGAGAGAGGGAGACACAGAATCTGAAGCAGGCTCCAGGCTCTGAGCTGTCAGCACAGACCCCGACGTGGGGCTCGAATCCACAAACTGTGAGATCATGACCTGAGCTGAAGTCGGATGCTCAACCGACTGAGCCACCCAGGTGCCCCTGAGCGTTTTTATCAAGAAAGAATGTTGCATTTTATCAAATACCGCTTCTGTGCCAAGTGAAAAAATCCTCTTTCTTTCCTTTGTTCTATTAATGTGATATGTTACGTTGATTGGTTTTCTTATATTGAACCATTCTTGCGTTTGTGACATAAATTTCCATTTGGTCATGGTGACTAATCCTTTTATTTATTTATTATTATTTTTTAAAATAATTTTTTAATGTTTGTTTATTTTTGAGAGAAAGAGAGAGAAGGAGTGCGAGCCGGGGAGGGGCAGAGAGAGAGGGAGACACAGAGTGTGAAGTGGAGTCCAGGCTCTGAGCTGCCAGCATAGCTGTCAGCTGTTTGACGTGGGGCTCAAACCCATGAACTGTGAGATCATGACCTGAGCCGAAATCAGACGCTTAACCGACTGACTGAGCCCCCAAAGTGCCCCTGAGTAATCCTTTTAATATGTTCTTGGGTTCAGTTTGCTAATATTTTGTTGAGGATTTTTACATTTGTAAAAAGGGTATTATTGATCTGTTCTCTTTTTCTTTTGTGAAAATTCTTGTGAATTTTCTTTTCCCGTGATGTTGTTACCTGATTTTGGTATCAGGATAATGTTGGCCTCATAGAATGAGTTAGGAAGTGGGTTCTTTAACTTTTTGAAAGTTTGAGAAGAAATGGTGTTCATTTGTCATTAAGTATTTAATAGGATTCACCTCTAAAACCATCTGGTCCATGGCTTTTCTTTATTGGGAGACACCTTTACCTCTTTGACTATGGAATATTGAGGTGGCAGTGTTGAAATAGGCCTTTAATTTTTCTTCTTCCTCAATAATGCTTGTTTTGAAAACTGAAGTCTCAAGTTTGAATAAATAGCTAAAAATCAGTTCTTAAAGGCTGTTCTTGTTTACTTTAATACATGCTACAGGTTATCTTTTTATCCTACATTGGGAAAGCAGTTGGTTATGCGTCCAGTTCTTGATTTCGGCTCAGGGTCGTGATCTTGCGGTTTGTGAGTTTGAGCCCTGCATCAGGCTCCATGCTGACTGTACAGATCCTGTTTGGGATTCTCTCTCTCCCCCTCTTTCTCTCTTTGCTTCTCCCACATGCATGCTCTCTCTCTCTTAAAATAAATGAGTAAACTTAAAAAAGAATTAGGATATAATCTCTTGTTTTCTTATTTTTCATAAATGTTTCAGCTTTATGCACTTTTACAAACATTGATATATTATAGATTATATTGTAGGATGTTAGATTCATAAAGTTTCTAGTTGGTGCTATCTGTCAATGTATATATTCAGTGCTCTGCTGTAAAACTAATATGTAATAGCTGAATAGCTTCTATAAACATAAAGTCCAGGTATTTCTCAAAATTCAAATAATTTGTTATTGAAAAGTAGGTTATGAAGTAAGACTATTTATAATTGGAAATTACCAAATTGTGGGTATTTTTGTAAAGCTGAATGCCAAATGCTTATGTCAGCATCATTTCTAGTACTTTCAGCATGACTTTGTTCATACTCATTTAGTCACAATCAGTGAATCATGTGTATTACCATGGTGTCCAGTCCACATAACAATGTCAGCTCTAGGGGCACCTGGGAGGCTCAGTTGGTTAATCCTCCATCTTCAGCTCAAGTCATGATCTTGCAGTTCATGAATTGGAACCTGACGTCAGGCTCTGTGCTGACAGCTCAGAGCCTGGAGTCTGCTTTGGATTCTGTGTGTCTCTCTCTGTCTCTGCCTTTACCTCGCTCATGCTCTGTCTCTGTCTTTCTCAAATATAAATAAAATGTTAAAAAAAAAAAAAAAGTCAGTCATATGATAGGGCATGTCATTGTTAAAGGTCCCTGGTGAACTAATACAGAACATAATTTACTGTTATGTATCTACTATTTTATTATTATTATTATCATCATCATCATCATTATTATTGCTACTGAGAGAAAGAATGTGGACTGCTAAGAAAAGGATGGGTTAACTCTTAATGATTGTAATAGTTTGTTTTAAAATAAAATAATAATTAAATGATTTTTATTTGATAAAACATATCACAGTATTCAAAAATTTAAAACTTAACAGGATTTAAAGTCTCTTTCCCATAACTGTTCCCCACCTACCCATTTTCGTCCCTGAAAGTGATCAATATTATAAAAGTAGACTGGTGTGTTTAAACTTCAAATGGAGTGTGCCAAAGTATTTGTCAGATTTCTTTTTTTGTGTGCCATTCTTGGACCCAATGGGACCTTTCATTATCTTTTCCTATGTGTCATTCGTTTTGCTTGTTTAATGTAGGTTGGTTTCCCTATAGTTGGGAAGATGAGCTGTCACAGAACCTTACAAACATGCAGCTAATAAAACAGTAAGGTCAATATCCATACTAAAGTCGTGACTTTGCCATACAAAAGTAACCCCTTAGTCCTTGAGAAGGGACATTAATTACAGCCCTTCAGAGTCCAGGTTGATTCTTAGGTAAATCTTGGTCAGCTTTGCATCTCAGAGAAATTTCCAGGACCCTAATTATGCCACAGCAAGTACATGGGAATCTGAAGTCATTACACTTTAGGCTGGATTTGACTCTGATTTATGTCCGCTTGTGTTCTTTCTTTTTGAAATTTTAGTGAAGGCCTTTTCTAACTGAGCTGTCGATAAAAGATAATGTACTTAAATATGCATAGAGTTAACTATACCTGTGATCATTAAAATATTTTTTTCCTATGGAAACACCTTGTCATTAGTTTGTCCAATTTGTCTCTGTTTAGAGTTTTTATTTTTATTTATTTATTATTTGTTTGTTTAGAGCTTTTAAATGCCTGAGTTTGCAAGCACAAGCAGCTTTGAAGCCACAGATAGACATGTGTATTGGGGTCTCTTTGTTAATTAAGGAAATGCTATTTTAATTGTGCTGCATGCTGACCATTTCAGTAGTTATTAGCCTCTAGTCTGCTTTGGTTTTAAATAGATTTGGACTCTGCTTTAGTGAGCAGTTGCTCCTTGAATTAGCAATGTAATTTTAAGCTTTGTTCTTAAATATGAACATAAGCACAGAAACATTTCAGTAGGTGGTCTAAACCGAATGTATTGAGAGTTTTAATTTTTCAAGTGACTATCTAATCATTTAATCATTTGAATTTAAGAATTTTGTGCTATAAAGTTTATAGTTGCTAAGGAAAGAGAGTCTTAAGTTTGAGTCCTACCCGAGATGAAAAATCACAACCATGTGGAACCATATTCTCTTATGAATCCTGAACACTGTCGGACATATTTTTAGATCTAAATTTCACTAACCTATCCTATTTTAGAAGAATTTGAAGTGATCTTTTGTTTGTGTGTAGGAGAAATCTATGCATTTCACTCCAAAACGTAACAGGTACACATTGTCTAGTTGAATATATATATATTTTAATATAGTTGGGCATTAGGAAAACATATGCTGAGCTTTTCCAACTTATATTAAAATAAAGACTATATAATTTATGAAAGGATTCTGTTAGCTAGAAGAATCTATTTAAGAAGAGAAAATGGAGGAAATGTAGACTGCCACATAATGCAAGAGTAGAGACTGCAAATTTAGATATATCCCTCATCCTGAAGCCCTCTTAGGCCAAAGATACCTATTTTAGATTTCTTTCAAACAGGATCTCAAGCTCTTAAAATTCAGGATATCAAGTGCTTACAAATCTAGAGTAATAACTCAGAAAACAATTCAAGACTAATAACCCAGTAGAAAGTAATGTAAATAGTTCACAGACAAACGAAATACAAGGAACTCAATCATAGGAATATGCAAATACAAAAGCCACACTAAGGTGCCGTTTTTCACCTATCACAATATAAGGTTTAAAAGTTATGTAACTTACTGAAGATGTGAGGAAACCTATAGCCTGCTGATCAAAGACTAAATCAGTGAACTCTTATGGAGGCAACTTGGTAATAGTTAACAAAATTTTAATGCTTATCTTTTGACTCTTGAAATCCAATTTTGGGGAAGCTTTCTACAGATATATTTATTCCTGCATGTGGAAGATCATTTATGCCAAGGGTATTAATTTTGACATACTGACAAAAGATGGGAAACAATGGAAATGTCTGCAGTCGATTTTGATACATTATCTTACAGTCATGCAGTGGAATACTTAGTCACAAAACAGGTTAAGGAGCTACTGTGTAGGAGTAGGAGAGAGGTTCAAGATGTAGAACATTGGGTTGGCAAACTTCTTCTTAAAGGGCCAGCTAGCAAATATTTAGGCTTTTCTCTGTTGTTGGGAGACACAGCCATAGACCATATGTCTATGTGTATGACTGTTGCAATGAGTCTTATTTAGAGAAACAGATGTCTGGTCTGTGGGTCATAGAAGAACTTGGAATATAAATTGTAACAGAGGTATGAAGTGCTGAAAGCACTGGGTAGTGAGTTCAAGCTTTGCCTGGGGTAGTTGGGAAAGACTTCACAGATGAGGTGGGTGATAATTTAAACCGAGTTTCTGGGGGTGTGTAGGAGCTCTGAAGATTGAGGTGAGGAGGAGGTGTTTTCTGGAATTGGTGAGGAGTTGTTGGGTACATGGAGTTCTTTGTTGAGAGAGGCTGAAGAGGTAAACTGGGATCATGTTTTTGAAGGCACTAGATACTGATGAGATTTCTAACCCATTTTCTACTTGGAATAAAAAATATTTCAATGCCTAGCTCTGTTAAACCTTGAAATTTTGCCATATTTACTTCAGGGCTTTGTTTGTTTATGTGTTTTTTTGGTATGTGTTTTTTAAAAGAAACAGAGATGCAGTTGAAACCATGGCCTGCAAACCATGCTGAATAACTTCTCTTTCCACAGATGATAGCTAATATGAATTTGTTTTTCTCTAACCTTCTGACATTAACTACACGTTCATATACCTTTATAAACAATACATTTTATTCTTTATATTGTAATAGTTCACAGAATGGACTGTGGTATCATTTCACAAGTGGCTTTTGCTCAAAATTGTGTTCTTACTATTTCTCTGTGAAGCACGCCAGTCAATAGAAATAAAATGGAAGCCGTATATGTTATTTTAAATTTTGTAAGAACCACATAAAAAGTCACAGGTGAAATTAATAATGTACTTTAGTAACCCAGTTTACCTGAAGTGTTATTCCAGCATATAATCAGTTTGTGAGATGATTAATGAGGTATTTTACACTCCTTTTTTATACTGGCTCTTTGAAATCTGGCATCCGTTTCACACTCGCACCTCTCAGCTCGGACAAGCCACATTTTAAGTGTTGAGTGACCATAGGTGGCTAGTGGCCACAGGTGGCTAGTGACCATAGGTGGCCAGTGGCTTTTACCGTATGGCACCGAGAACTGCCACAGTTCAAGCAGGACCAAACACTCCCAGTGCTTGAGGGTCGTGCGTGCTCCTGACCTCCAGGGGTCGTGCTGACACGAGAGAGAGTCTTGTGTGTGTTGGAACTGGCTGATCCCCCCCTGCAGCCCGCAAATCGCTCTGTGTACCATCAGGGAAGCCTCTCTCCAGAGGAGCATTTACTGCCCACGATGGCCGGAGCGCAGAGTGCGGCACAGGCACGAGGCACGGCCTCTAGCCACGCGGGGGCCCCGGGCCTGTCCTTACAGGAGTCCGCGCTTCACTCTTGCTTGTCTGGGGTAAACCGTCAAAATGATCCCTGCTTTTCCCGGGTGTCACATTGGTAGAAAATGCACTGCTTCCCCCCAGGCGGACCTGACTAGCCAGGTAAACCTGCTACCTAACGTTTCTTTGCTCACGACCCCCGCAGCCACGTGTATTATGCCTCCAGTCCTGGTTTTCCAAGCTTCAGTCACGTTTAGTCACCTCACCCTAAAGGTCTGTATGTAGACTTCTATCTAGTTCTCTTCTTTTCTACAGAACTTTCTTCATTGAAATGCCCTGGAGTTGACATGGAGTCCTAGTGGAAACCGCCTTTTAGTATACTTTAGAGTCATACACTTTAAATTAGAGGGGCTTTCCATTATGCAGTTAATATCCCTCCTATAATCACCCAATGAAAACGAGATCTAGCTAAGGACAAAAATTTAGGGAAAAATCCTCTACATGTCACTCATTCATTGCTTGATTTTTTATTATTTTTTCAATTCTTTGGATTTATTTTAATGTGTCTTTTATATGCCCACAGAAATAGATAGTGTATAATAGTAGATCTATCATGACCTCTGCCAACCCTTAATCTGGGTTGATATAATCTGCATTCCATGGCTTGAAGATAGCCTTTTAATAGTTTCGGACAGCACTTTCTGCCACAAGGTGGGGGTAGAGAGTTCTATGGGCCTTTTTAGGTGGGGAGATTCTGGTCATAAAGTTTAGTTTCACAGTGAACAAAATAATTGTCAGCAATGTTATTAACACAACTGTCCCTTAGGGTTAGCATGATTTATAATTTTTTCATGCTAATATTCAGCTTATTCAGTACTCAGGTCATTAGCCATTCAGAAATGATTAGTGATTATTCTTATAACAGTTTAAATACTCTATAACTTCCACGTCATTTACTTTTTGTTGCATTACTTTGGTTTTGTTTTTAAATCTAAGGTGAGAACAGTCACTTGGGGAAAATGGATGTTTTGATTGGGCAGACAGGAACTGAGAGGAAAAAAAAGACTTAATTCTGGGAGAGTAAGGGTTTTGGTGGGTCTGATAGGGAGAGGAAATGAATGAATCAAAGGTGCCTGGGGCTCAGTCAGAAAAGCGTCTGACTCTTGATCTTGTGGTTGTTAGTCCGAGCCCCATGTTGGGGGTACAGATTACTTAAAAGTTAAAAAAAAAAAAAAAATAAATAAATCTATTAAGTCAATTAAAAATTAAAATGTTGGGGCACCTGGGAGGCTCAGTCGGTTGAGCATCCGAGTCTTGATTTCAGTTTGGGTCATGATCTTAGGACTATGGGATTGAGCTCCACATTAGGCTTCGTGCTGAGTGTGGAGCCTGCTTGGGACCCTCTCTCCCTCCCTCCCTTCCTCCTTCCTTCCCTCTTTCTCTCTCTTCCTCTCCCTCTGCCCTTCTCTCTTGCTTGCACATTCTCTCTCTAAAAACAAAACAAAAAAAGAAAAAAAAGTGTTCACACATAGACATTGTGTGTAATCTGGAACAAGAAGGCATTTTTTTAGTGAAAACTGTTCTCTGGCAACTTGTGTCAGTTGTGCTCCTGTCAAATACTAAACAGTGTCTACTAATCATAATAAGCCTACTTGTCAGAAATCAGTTTTAGCAAATCTTGGTTATGCCTTATTGTACATATAAGATTAAATAGTGAAACTCGAGACTTGGTTAAGGTTTTTATGCAGATACATATATAATATGTTCAGACTGGATGACCCTAGCAAATTCCCATGTTACTCTATTTGTAGACTGAATTTTCAAAAGCCCCAAAGTCCTGTTTGTTTCTTTTTCATTTCAGAATGGGAAATGCCGAGGTTACCGTATGGGCCACTAGTAAAAAGACCTGTTGCTGTTGGGAGCACACTAAACTTAAAGACCATGTAGTATAAAGATTTAAAAAAGAATAGGAATAGATTTGGAAATTGGAAATTTATTTTTTTATAAAGTTTTTTAGTGTTTACTTTTGAGAGGGACTGAGCATGAGCGGCACAGGGGCAGAGAGAAGAGGGAGACACAGAATCCAAAGCAGGCTCTGGGCTCTAAGCCGTCAGCACAGAGCCCGATGCAAAGCTTGAACCCACAGACCGTGAGATCATGACTTGAGCCAAAGTCAGATGCTTACCAGACTGAGCTACCCGGGTGTCCCTGGATTTATGAACTAAATTTGGAGAATGCAGATAATAGTGAAATTCCTTCTTAACTGACATGATGACAGCTGATTTCTGATTTCTATAAGAATATCATTTTCGTTGCCATTGAGCTCTATTGACTGACTGGTATTCCTGAGAAACTCCCTTGCTTTGCTAAGGCTTTTGAGCCATTTGAAGGTAGGGATGGTGGATGTTAGAATGAAGAGAACTTGTGACTGCAGTGTGATGCTAATAAACAGAGAGCCAGTGGTTTGGTGTGACATACTTGCCATTATCTATGCTCAGTTGGTAGGTAATTCCTCATTTTGCCCTTGAGAATACCTCCCTCCAAATTCTTTTGCCAGCTAAAATATATAGGATCTTACAGATAATACCTAACACATTAAAATCTACACATCTTTTATCTGCTTAGTCATACAACACATTGTATCTGTTAATAGAATTTGGAAATAATGTTTTGTTCTACTGTTTCATGATAAAATAGTTTTGTTCCATCTGTGTGTGTATTGGGATCCCTTCCTTTGATAAATTATCTTCTTAAGATAGTTGTTGTTCAGGTGAAAGCTACTTAGGAATATGAGTATCTTCATAAGTCTTTAGATATAAGGTGACTCCTTTTTGCCTGAAAAATATTTAGAGCATAAAACTCTCATCTGATATCTGAACATGTGATAATTCCTCATACTCTTATTTTTTCATTTATATTTAGAAGTACTTCTCAATTTTAAGAAGTCAGAGTCTTGAGTGAACTTATTGAATATCTAAGTCTTTAGTTAATGTGGATTTTGTCTTTTTTTTTTTCTTTCTTTCTTTCTTTGAGGGGTTGGACATAATTGCCTTATTTCATTTCAGGGATCCTTCTAAAGTAAATATTCTGGTACCTGGTGCTGGACTAGGAAGACTGGCCTGGGAAATAGCTATGCTAGGTTATGCTTGTCAAGGAAATGAATGGAGTTTTTTTATGCTCTTTTCTTCCAACTTTGTACTCAACAGGTATTTAATTTACTTTTTGCTGGAAATAGTAATTTCTCAGAATCAGATTGACTTACCTATTTTTGAGCAATTCCGAATTTGAAGATAAATAGTGTTTGATTATATGTATCGTAATTGTTATATTAGCATCAAGTTGCTTATACAAAGTACCACTTTTAATCAGTTCCTAATTAACAGAATGTTGAAACAGGATAGATAAGTGACGTTTTAGAAAATGGTGGGATGGCCCATGAAACAAATGCTTCCTGTGCAGAATTTCAAGACTGTATGTATGATCCGGGAAGTAGTGTTTTTTTTTCTCTTCCCTAAACTTCTCCACCTATTGGTTTCTTTAGTGGAATCAGAGTTCAGTGTAGCAGTCGTAACTTTTTCCCTTAATCGGATTCTTATAAAATGGCCAAGTATGCTCATATGACTGAGTTGGAAACATCTCTCAGAATTTCTGTGGCCTCTTTCAGAAAATAGTGGAAAAGGGTTTTTATTTTTAAAGTCAGAAGAGTTGCATTGGGAAAAAAGAACTAGCTGCCTTGTTTAAATTAAATACTATGTTGTCTTGGTGGCAGTATGAGTTAGGGAGTGGTGAGGATGTAAAGAGGAGAGAATAGTTGGGTAGCAAATGAAACCCATACCACTTTTCTAAGAAAATAGTTGGACTGTTTTTTAACTTGAGTCTGAAGTTTGGAAATAGATTTTTTAAGATGTGAGTGAACGACACATTTATATTTCTGAATTTACTTTAATTTTTTTTTTCCTGTCTTTTAATTCATGATTGGTTGCCCATCTACATGTATATGTGCATTTTCAGATAATTAGGTGGGGTGTAGTGGTAACACTTCTACGTATTAATGAGCTTTATAAGTAACTCTTCAATCAGATTATATTTTAGTGTTTAGAGTGGATTTTCTTGGTGAAATTTTTAGTTAACACTGAATTCTATGCTCCTGTTTTGCAGATGTTCTGAAATTAATAAATACAAGCTTTATCCTTGGATTCATCAGTTTAGCAATAACCGGAGGTCAGCAGATCAGATTCGACCCATCTTTTTCCCTGATGTTGATCCCCACAGTCTTCCTCCGGGTTCTAACTTTTCGATGACAGCAGGAGATTTTCAGGAGATATACTCAGAATGCAGTAAGTGCAAAACAAACATTTAAAAGGTCTTGTCATTTATTCTAAATTTAATGAGCTAATTTTATACTAAGGCAAAGTTTTGGTCATTCATTGATAGTAGAATATAAGGTATACTTCAGTGACAATTTAGGATATTCAAAGTCATATATAAGGTAATGATGGGAAATGTAAAGGATAGGATTCCACAATTAGGAAATTTAAAATCTGTTGGGTCTATTAATGTAAGATGATGTGTAAACAAATTTTAGTGAGTAGTGAGTACAGTAAAGATAAAAGTAGATGAGTGTGGGAAAGAAGTTCTTTGTAGAGAGAAGGCTGTGACTTCAAGAATAGGGAGACAGAGGTACAAAGGGGTGAATGAATAAGGTAATCAGAGACGGTGACACACTCTGACTAGAAGGGAAAGAGGTTGGTTTGGGAGTTTAATGCGAGATATGGCTAGAAAAGTAGGTTGGTTCCAGACTGTGGAAGACCTTTATAATTAGATTATGAAGTCTGGATGTCACCTGGGCAAACTGAAGTTTGAGCTAGCTTTAGAGAAAAGGAGACGGTAATGGAGAAAGAGGTGAGGAGGAAGTGGATTGGCAGTGAAAGGAAGAAGAAAAGTAGAATGCTGAGAGGTCAGTAACATCTTTCATTCAACAGATACTTAATTTGAGCACCTGCCAAGTCCTAGGTATGTTCTAGGCATTGGAATGAGAGCAGGGAGCAAAATGAAGCTGCTGTATAGGGGATTTCTATTCTAATAGGGACTGAGGGGCAGCAACACGAACGTTGTGAGGAAGAATACTAAGGCAGGGTGACAACGATACAGAGTGGTGGGGACGGGCTGCTGTTCATGGAGTTCTTAGGGAAGGCCTTTCCAAGCAAAACTTAATAAGAATGTTGAGTGGAAAACCTAGAAAAAGTGAAGAGGCAAGCCATTAGATACGTGGGGGAAATGTTGCAGACGGAAGGGGTGGGGAGGGAAGAAGGATTCAGAGTGGAGAGGGGCGCTTGTTCTGCTCAGGGAGAGCGAGAGGCCACTCTGGCTGGGGTGTAGTGAGCAGTGGGCACCACACTGGGAGCCTGGGGAGGGTTTGATTATACTCAGGGGGGACGCCACTAGAGGGATTGGAGGAGGGGAGTAATCAGAGAGTCAGGTTTTTGTTTCTTTTTCCCTGAATGCTGACACTGGGAAAACCTGTACTCTGAAGGTGGAAAGAGCGATACGGAAGATGTTGGGTGCTGGGGATGGGTTAGAACGAGGCCTCAAAATAGAGGTGAGATCATGGAAAACATGAGTTAGGCGAGTCCAGGAGACATTGTTCTGCAGCAGGGTTGGGGAGGGCTGATGGTGAAGGTCTTCCTCGGCTGGATGCGTACCTTTATCAGGCCAGCATTCGTACAGAGGCCTGTCTTCACTTCAGCCTCTGTCCCTGTCCTGGGCCGCGGCCTCCAAACACTGCTCTCCAGTGGGTTCCCTTGACCACCTGCCCCCACTTTTCCACCGGCCAGTATCTGGAGCACTGGTGGTATTGATTGAGTATCTGATGTCATTTGTTTCTCACTTGACGAGAAGTACCTACGGTCTTTCTGAAACTTGCCACACTTGGTGGTTAACACTGGCTTGAATCACAGTGTAAAATTCAAATAACTACTACTTCATCTTAACTGATTTGAAACGAAGGCTAGGCCCTGAGTAGATTATAAAACTCTTACAAGTACCTTTTGTTAAAGATACTAGTTATATAGGTTATCAAAAATGGTTTCTGAGTTGATTATCAAATTCTTAATAAAAACTTTTATGAATTGCAAAGTATCTCATAAATGATTGTTTGATTACCCTAATTACAGACTTGAGTGGAAGAGTTTAGCTTCTGTATTCCTCCAGTTAAATGAAGTATTCATAGTCTCTTAAGAGCTAGCTGATACATTTATAGAATTAATGAAAAGAAAAGGCAGAATAACATAATTAAATGTACTAATTTGGTTTTCCTTCACTAGATACCTGGGACTGCATTGCTACCTGTTTCTTCATAGACACAGCTCACAATGTAATTGATTACATTGACACAATATGGAAAATACTCAAGCCAGGTGGAATTTGGATCAATCTAGGTAAGTTCCTCAGTATTTATTAGACTCTCATACATTTATCTGAGTACTTAGAGCTATTCTCTGTTTGGTAATTTGACAGTAACAAATGTCCACAAAGGTTATAGTTAAGTTGTGCAGCTTCCTGTAGACACTACCCTAGTTAGTAGTGCAGTTCCTCTGAGAGTGGAGGGAACCCTAAAAGTTGTGTCTTCTGCTAGGTCATCCTCACAGTACGAATTATTACTCTGATGATAATCATTGTCCCCACCCTCCCTCCATCACAACAGCAATCTGTCAAGATGGAAGTGTTCTTTTTTCTTTCAGATGTTTTCATTTGAAGAAAGCACTTAACCTCCCCCATAGAAACTTCCTCCGAGGTACATACACATAGTGGGAAAAGAGTAGGTATGGTGATTTTTAGGACTGCCTTGAGTTTAAGAGAGAGTATCATTTCATTTATGCAAAAACCTTTTTACTGCATCCTACTACTAGGTGATGAATATTCCCATCCAGCATCTAGAGGAAGTTACCAGTTTTATCCTCCTCCTTTAAAATAAAGGGAGAATAATAATATCAAGGTAAATATACTGGTCTTTATTAGTGAGATGTATAATCCATTTTAAGAAAGACATAATGGCTAGGGGCACCTGGGGACTCAGTCAGTTAGGCGTCCGACTTTTGATTTCGGCTTAGGTCGTGATTTCAGAGTTTGCGGGACTGAGCTCTGCGCTGACAGTGTGGAGCCTGCTTGGGATTCTTTCTCACTCTATCTCTCTCTGTCCCTCCCTTGTTCCTGCTCTCTCTCAAAATAAGTAAATAAACTTAAAAAAATAGACATAATGACTAGAATATAAAGATTTTCAAGATGAGGGTTATTATACAACATAAGAGGACAGATACACCTTGTTTGAGTCTGTGGCCTTTAGGTTTGGTCTAGTTTTGTTGTTGGTTCTGTCCTGTGCTCTCTTTTGAATGACTGGACTTGACCACAGATTTTGCCATCAGGACTCAGACTAGAGGCAGTAATAGGTCTTTTGAAACTTTTCTTTAAAATTTCATGGAGCAAATGAGAGTAGTTGTAAAATGTAGCCATTATCTGAAACAATGATCTCAAACCTTAGATCCTCTTTAAAAGTAGTCACTTCTTTAAAGCAGATTTCTTTAAAAATTTCCCAAGGAGTCACTGAAATGTAATACAGTTGACCGTTGAACAGAGGGATGCTGACCCCTTGTACAATAAAAAATCTACATATAACTTTTGGGGCGCCTGGGTGGCTCAGTCAGTTAAGCGTCCGACTTCGGCTCGGGTCATGATCTCGCGGTTCGTGGGTTCGAGCCCCGCGTCGGGCTCTGTGCTGACTGCCAGCTCAGAGCCTGGAGCCTGTTTCAGTCTGTGACTCCCCCTCTCTCTGACCCTCCCCTGCTCACGCTGTATCTCTCTCTCTCAGAAATAAATAAAAACATTAAAAAAAATTTGTTTTAAATCTGCATATAACTTTTGAGCTCCCCCAAACTTAACTGCTAATAGCCTGCTGTTGACCAGAATCCTACTGATAATGTAGTTAACACATATTTTGTATATTACATGTTATTGTATACTGTATTCTTATAGTAAAGTAAGCTAAAGTAAAGAAAATGTTATTAAGAAAATTATAAGGAAGACGGGGCATGTGGGTGGCTCAGGTGGTTCAGCACCCGACTTCAGCTCAGGTCATTGTCTGCCAGTTTGTGCGTTCAAGTCCCGTGTCAGGCTCAGTGCTGATAGCTCAGAGCCTGGAGCCTGCTTCGGATTCTGAGTTTCCCTCACTCTCTTTCTCTCTCTCTAAAAAATTAATAAACATTTATTAGTTAAAAAAATTATAAGGAAGAAAAAATACACTGAGTACATTAAGTCTCACTGACATGTATTTATCAACAAAACAAAATGTGTGTAAGTGGATCTGTGCAGCCCAGACCTTTGTTGTTCAAGGGTCAACTGTATCACCTATTGGGTATTTGCTCACTGGGGGTTAGGTGGTGTGTTAGCCACTTGTAACCTTATTTAATCTGAAAACAACCCTATGTTGAAATGGTATGTCTGCTGTCTTATCGTTGAAGAAACTGAGTCTTGCTTTAAGTAACTAGCTGTTACTTAAAGGGGGGTCCTGGAGGTCCTGGAGCTTATAACTGCCTGGAACAAATAAAATTGTCCCGCATAAGCATATTGTTTGGTAAGAATGGATGTGCTGGGCTCCGTTGTGATTTGTCACAGGCACCAGAGGGAATAGGGCACATTGGTTAGTGGGAGGTCAGCGAGGAGATCTTACCGGAGTTTCAAAGCAATTCTGAGAATTGGAATAATGGAGAAGCACAGTCCTTAAAAATAGTCATTCTGAAGGTTAGTATTTTCCAAGTAAAATTCTTTAAACGTATAAGCTGAAGAATTTTAAAAATAATTATCTCAGGGTGCCTACGTGGCCCAGTCAGTCAAGTGTCTGACTCTTAATTTAGGCTTATGTCTTAATTGCAGAGTCGTGGGATTGAGCCCCACGTCAGGCTCTGCGCTGAGCATTGAGCCTGCTTAATATTCTCTCTCCCTCTGTCCTCTCCCCCCAACTTGTGCTCTCTCTCTCTCTAAAAAAGGAATTAAAAAAATACAGATAATAATAATTAGCTCAGAGTGAATATTCCGTGAATAGTGGTGTGCTCCAGATGTCTGTGCAGAACAGTGTCTCTCACTTCCGATGTCATGTACTCATCCTTGACGAAATATGACTCTTACTGTGGCTTCCCCTGTTCTTTCATCTCTCCGTTCCACACGTCTCTGTTATGTGCCGAGCCACTCTCTACCAGTTTGGATACCTCACAATCCAAGAGAACCCCATGTCTTTTTTTGATCCATCATCTCTGCAGATTTCTCCCCAACTGGAAAACTGTGTGTCCTCCTTACCCTCTTCTTTCTCATCTTCAGCACCCAGTCCACAACTTCTGTCTCCTAAAGCTTCTTAATAGGTCTTGAATGTCTTTCTGTCCCAGGGTTTCTCAGTGGCAGCACCATTGACATTTGGGGCTGGATCATTCTTCATTTGGAGGGGCGGAGAGGGAGGGCCCTCCTGTATACCGCGGAGGGGTGGTAAATTTGTGACATTCCATGGTTTTGGCCTCAGTCATGTGGGCCTAGAAAATTAATTTTACCAGTAAACTGAGAGCACATAGCCCCTGGGGGGTGATCTCACCCTCACCTTGCTGACCTAGACTAGAATGTTCATTCATTCATATGGAATGAGAACTGGCAGCTGCCGGTGTAACTAAAAAGCTACATTGCAAGTTAAATTATAACAGATATTGTCTACATTCTATGAAATCAGAGCTGGAATATTGTTAATTTCTAAACTGCTTTGAGGGGTATTTGAAGGACTCTGGTCTTCCTCAGGTGAGGAACGGCTAGTGAGCTTTTTAAGAGAACTGTTTACATGTGACCTTCGGGAAACCTGTTGTTCCATTTTCACACTGGCCAGTGCTCCTTAAACACGTTCTGTGTACTGTATTTTAAACCCCGGGCACGGGTGTGCATGTGCGTGCACTGACACACTTAACAGCCCAGTTGTGGAGGGCAGGCAGTTAGCGAAGTGAATCTAAACTTCATCTGGAAGAATAAACAGGTGAAAGTTCTCAAAAGAAAGACCCACAGTCTTTTCCTTCCTGTGGGGAAAAACCCATTTCTTCCTAAACACTTCTGACCCTTCTGAACACCAACTGAGGGGTTTTTCCTCCCCCCTCTCTCTGTCCCTCCCTCCTTTCTCTCAAAATAAATAAACTTCTAAAAAATTTTAAAAAACCTACAACTACAGTAGTTATCTTTGTAATCTGGTTTAAAAAAGTGCAGATTACATGAAAAATAATTAGCAATGTGACACTACAGTAAATTAAAAAAAAATTTTTTTTTTATGTTTTATTTTGAGAGACAGAGAGCGAGTGGGGGAGGGGCAGAGAGAGAGGGAGACACAGAATCTGAAGCAGCTCTAGGCTCTGAGCTGTCAGCACAGAGCCCGATGTGGGGCTCGAACCCACGAACCGTGAGATCATGACCTGAGCCGAAGTCGGATGCTTAACCGACTGAGCCACCCAGGCGCCCCTACAGTAAATGTTTTAGAGTATGGCATATTGAGAGAGTGAGCAGTAGGGCCAGGAACTTGAAGGGATTCTATTAAACTTGATTCCAGCAAGGTTTTGGAGCATGGCTGAGGCTTGGGTTGGAAAGTTGGAGCTCTCTAGGTGGGACGCAGCATGAGTAGAGGTACAGTTTGACCTGAGGGTGTAAGAATCATTGGAGTGTGTTTATTTAGATGTAATAAAACAATATTGTTGGAGGCTCTTAAAATAATGGAGCAGAAACATCATACACTTTAGAGCTGGACAGACTATGATGCTCTGCATGTTTATAAAAAGGCTTCCAAGGCTTCAGGATGGTCTAGGACACACAGCAGGTGCTCAGTACATGGTAGCTCCTGTCATTTTTACTAGTACTAAGAAAACTAACAGGAAGTTAAGGTTGACAGAATAGTTTGATAGGGAACCATTGTTGTCTTTTGAAAAAGAGTAATAACGTAAACATTCATAATCATTTTTTCTAGTGTTTTATGTAGAGTTAAAAAGAGGAGAGGAAGAAAAACATTTTAAGTCTTAGTAGGTTCCACAGAGTGATGAGCCTTTTGGGAGGAGAAACTGTCCTGTTGTTGTTCTTATTTCCAGCGATTAGCACATTGTATGAGGCTTAGGGGTGGTGGGCCTGGTATTTATACTTAACCCAATGAACTGGTTAAAAACTGGTTAAAAAAAAAAAACTCAAAAACTGTTTAGATTAGTCCTGAAGCAAAACTGTTCAGGTAGTATTGCCTGGACGAGGCTGATGGATTGGGCAGAATGCGAGAGATTGAAAGATTGAAGAGTCTGGTTTGAATCAGATGATAGTTCCTTGGACATGTGGAATGAGAGAATAGTAAAAGGAGAATGTCATTTTAAAAAGTTGTGATTGCTGTCATTTACTCTGCCTTCTCTACACTGGGTGCATTGGATGTTACCTGTTAGATGGAGCAGAGCCAGTGGCTTGCCCACAGGCACACAAGTAGTAAGTGTTCTAGCTGGGGTTTGAGCTGAGCACTTAACAAAGCCAGCTCCATTGTCACCTCTTCCTCCCAGGAAGCCGTGCCTAGAACTTGCCTTCACACCCACACTCTCTCTTACCCAGGCTAGCTGGAAGACCCTTGTCCAGTTTGTAGCTGCTGTTGGGCATTTACTTAAGGAATTATAATTACAGTGTACCTTTGGAATTTAGGGACTTTGCATTCTCTGATGCATTTGCTCCTTCGGTAACTTAAGAGTTACAGGCGCAAGGCCGTGATGTGGAGAATCACAGGGCAGTCCTGGTATACCAGAGGGACTCGCTCCCCAGGAGTGCAGCTCCAGCACTCAGATGTCAGCTACTGGGCCAAAGTCTCGGGTCTGGACACATGCCCTTGGCAGATATAAACGTTCTTGACTTCTTCTTACGTTTCATCCCCTACCCAGCTTACAATTCCGCTTGGAGTTGTATCTAACACAGCAACTAGTGCATGTTTATATTTAAGTAATTCATTCATAATATCTTTTAACCATAGGTCCTCTGCTGTACCACTTTGAAAATTTGGCAAATGAACTTTCCATAGAATTGAGCTATGAAGATATAAAAAACGTTGTTCTACAATATGGATTCCAGGTGGAGGTAAGGGTGGAATGAAGTGTAGCCACGCTTTCACTTCCAAAGCTTTAATATTAGGACAGTTACTGGCTTTAGCTCTTAGCTTGTTTTCTCATTCATAAAGTGAAAATAATACGTACTCAGGTTTTAGAATTATAAGGATTTGGCATAAGGTATATGTGAAGGGAAATAATCTCTGGTGTAGTCAGTCACCTTTCAGTACATTGTAGCTGACCATGATCGTGACTTTGGCTCCTGCAGACTCACAGATACCAAGTACACAAGGGTCTGGAGAAGCAGAGGTGGGAGGGCAGGGGTATTGGTCACTATATGTACTTTTGTAGTCTTAATTTCTTTTTTATCATGTGTGATTATAAGGTTTTATGAAACTTTGACTTGTTTTAATTGTGTGTTTATTTAAAAGCATTCCGGTCATTTAAAAAATCAACAACAGGTTTGTTCTTAAAAATAAAGAGAAGTTGGGGTGTCTGGGTGGCTCAGTTGGTTAAGTGTCTGGGATCACGGGGCTCCATGCTGTGCATAGAGCCTGCTTAAGATTCTTTACTTCTCCTTCTGTGCCTCCCACACTTGTTCTCTCTCCCTCTCTGTCTCAAGGAAAAAAAGGAGAGAGAGATTGAGAAAGACAAGAAAGAAGAGAAAGAAAAAGAAAAGCAACATATCCGAGTAATATGTTGAGCTCAGAGCTCAGGCTCTGGTGTTAGACTGTCTGAGTTTGAATCCCAGTTCTACCACTTAGTGGTGTGACCTTGAGCAATGTTTTTTGTAAAGTTAGGATTACTAATAATGCCAATCTTGGGGTATTTATATGTAATAAATGATTTAATATACAGAGTATGTTTAAAATAGTGCCTGTCACAGTGTTTGTGTTATCATCATGGTCATCATCATCATTATGATTATTGTTTGCATTCCAGGTGGAAAAAGAATCTGTCTTGTCAACATATACTGTGAATGATCTCTCCATGATGAAATACTACTATGAATGTGTCTTGTTTGTGGTCCGTAAACCACAGTAACGTTCTCAAGTGGTATCGGCAGGAAAAAAAGCTTAATAAGAGCAAATGCTGAAATAAACAACTCAAAATCAACTATCCCAATGACAGGACACAACCTCAAATCAGTGGTGCCTTCTTATTCCTAACAAAATTTAGAAATAGCATCTATTTTCTTAATACGTCTATCGCTTTTTCAGAAATATACTATGCTGTGCATATTTGTACTACAAAAGTAAAAAAGGAGGAAATGTCTTCAAGTATACTTTTTCCTTGAAGCCCAGAATTGTCTTTCAGTAGAAAAAACTCTATCTCCAGTGGTCTTCATGAAGCTGTCTATTGCCAAGTCCACCATGTTCATGACTACTAGTATTGAAGTCCCCCCAAATCTTTCTGTTCTGTGTGCACTGCACAGGTTATTTTTAGAAGAGTCTGAGGATCCTCTGCCACATTCAGCACCTGGAATTGGGACTTTTGTTCACTTTGGACCTAAGCAGTCCCTACATAAAATGTGTACCCTTTTATCATTCAGATTATTTTTTTGCTAGCTCAGCTGAATTGAGAGAAGCAACAAATGTTTTGTTTTTATGAAACGTTAAATTTAATAAGATCACAGGCTGGTAAAATGCATTCAGGTAACTGAGAAATGGATCTTTTGGGCACACTAAACTGAACGTTATTTGAAAGCATACTTATCATGAATCACTCTGAAATGTAGAAGATCTCAGCACTCTTAAGCGAGGCACAAAAGCCTTTCTTAAAGGTACTGCTAGGAAAATGGGGAAATAAGAATAAAATCTGCCCGTTTGAAATGTACGATTTTAAACTAGAAGTGAATACAGTCTGTCAGTGAGATGTTTACAATAATGTCTTTTCTTTAAATTACCTGGATTACAAAAGCAAGCACTTTTTTTTTGTTAAAAAATTAGATACTAGTAAAACTGTCATGATGGTATTACTGTGGGAAATTTTGAATATAAAATTCAGGGATAAATTACTGCCCGTGGTCTGTGTCTTCTGTATTGTAAGCAGCAGCTGTTAATGTAATTTCAGATTAACACCAATTTTGTTCCCTGATAGCTGGAGTTAAAAGAACTGCTTAAAAGATATGCTGCTTTAAATCTCTACCTCTAGCAGAATCTTTATTGGAGAGAGTTTTCCTTTGTATTTTTTTATGTTTATTGTTTTGTTTCCAGTAGCTTGGAAAGCAGAAATGACTAATGTTTTAACCTTTTCTTGGGAAGAGGAAGTACTCTTGAATACTTTCACAGGTGGTTATGATGGCATTAAATAACCTCCATGGCAATTTGAATTAGATAGATTTAATCTCAATAATGTGCTGTTGGATTCATGTCATGTTTTAATCGGAAAACCTTGTGAATCTTTATAGACTTTTTTTGTTAGTGGGGCTGGGAGAGTCTACACAGTCTGGTGTCATAACTGGTATGAGCTGATCTGGGTGCAGTAAGGGGGCTCTTGTGGAAAGGGCTCCAGGAAGGCTATGTGACTTGCTAAATTATAGAAGCCTGTAGCCTGTTGTGTTTAAAAAACACAAAAAACAAAACACAACTATTTCTCTCTTGTGCCCCACCCCCATCCCCCACACTTGGCAGATGTTCAGTTAATTAGCAAGAATGAATTTGAAATTAACTTTTAGGGGACAGCCCCCCAAGATTTGCTTATTTGTTTAAGAAAGAAAAAAGCTAAAAGGGTCCTAAGTATTTAAAAAATGCATTGAAAGGAAAGGAATGCATGCTATTTTTGAGTAATGTAGAAAGGCTTTTTATTCACTGACTAGTGTTCAACCTTTTTACTTGTATCAGAACAAATGATCTTGTTTTTCTCATCGAGGCAAAAATGTGTTGACAGCAGTGGGTTGGCTTTGTGACTTAAAAGTTTTGGCTATCAGGTTTTATTCTTTAATAATGTTACTTATATTTCTAAATTATAGCTTCGTTTTAGTTAATTCTGAAATCAGTTATTTCATTTGTTTTTAATCTCTCATATCATGACTACTGTTTTTCAAATGTTCATTTGCATCACTTTTTTTCTTACCACTTTTGTAGTTAACATATTCTAAACTTGGAAATTGTGTCAATCAGTAATAGAAGTGTCACTGGAGGATTTAATTTTATATTCTATGTAGTCCTGGCTACGAAGGTGTGTAAGCCTTAAAGCTTTGTGTACTTTTTCCTTATAATAGCTCTCTACACAAATGTTCCCATTCATTTTCATTCATTTCCATGAAGCAGGAGGAGATAGGTCATTGTGCTTCTTCCTCCCTCCCCTCCCCCCAATATTCTGAAGTGGTGCAGGTTAGGGTATTTTAATCAAGTGAGCAAGATGGGAAATGTAAACTATAAAGAGAAGCTGTATAAATCACAGTATAAAATTATGAAGTTTGGGAACTGTAAAATGTACTGTATTTATATGTAATTCTCATTCTAAAAGTTGCCACAAAGGCTGAATTGGAAGCTTCATGTCTGCATGAAATTTCCTATATTTTTACTGTGTATGATGGACTTAATTTTTCTTGAATATTAAAGTCTGCCAATTGCTACGAAACAGTATTTGCTTGGTTGTTTTGATCTAAGTTAGTAGTAACTGTGGATGTAGGAATTTAAATTAATTGAATGCATGCTTTTGACTCCTTAGATGAGCCTATTCTTACATGCTTCTGGAAAGTCAATAATAAGAGTACTTGGTCTTTGTGTCAGGCTTTATACTGATTAATCTAGATCTTTGGTTTTATTAAATAATAGACAAATAATTATAAAGGAAACCAGTACAAGAGAGTTCCAGGACCAGCCATTAGTTGGATAAGTACTGGACATAGCACTTAGGTACTCTGGGTTTGTTTTCCTGACCTTTTGTTTGTGATCTCAGGCAAGGAGCTCTAAATGTGTTTCCTCATCTGTAAGAGAAGATTGATACCAAAGGGTTTTTACGAAGTCATGCACTACTATGTGCAATATTCTATGTGAATATGTGAAAGTGCCTGGTAGTGCAATTTCAGTCTGTGTTGACTGCTGTAGAGTGATAGAAAAAGATGAAGATTAGTAACAGGACCTTAGTGTTAGTAATGTTATGGTGGAAAAAAGTTCCACTGGAATCCTAGGGATGGGGGGAGACCAAGAGGACAGGGATGTATGGATATTCTTGAATATTAAAGTCTGGTGAGAATTGTAAAGAAATAAAATGGTAGGTAATGGGAGAGAGGGCACAAGTACAACTTAATGGAGGGTTATTCCCACTTTGAGAAACATGTCAGTACATGCCTCTTGTGTGTTTATTTCTCTTCAATAGATACATAGAAGTAGAGTCATTCAGCCACGTGAATGTGCCTTTTCAGTCAAGTTGTCTTTCAAAAAGATGAACAATTTACACACCATTGACGGTGTTTCGGAATAACTTGGTTTTCATTCTCCGCTCAATACTGGATTTTGCTAAGGTTGTCATTTTTGGCAGTGTGATGGGAAACAGGATCTCATTTTCATATTCATGTCTTTAACTATTAGGGAAGTTGAACAATTGTGTAAGNTGGTGTTTCGGAATAACTTGGGTTTTCATTCTCTGCTCAATACTGGATTTTGCTAAGGTTGTCATTTTTGGCAGTGTGATGGGAAACAGGATCTCATTTTCATATTCATGTCTTTAACTATTAGGGAAGTTGAGCAATTGTGTAAGTGTAATGCCCAGAGAGAGGTGACTTTAATCTGCCAGTCTGTCGGTTTTCACCTGGTATGCCACACGGGCCATTGGCAACAATCCAAAAGTTGGTAAAAATGTGTTGAGCTTCAAGAGGAGGACTGGCCAATCTTGAGGATGCTTTGAGTTCTGTCCACTGGTAGGTGTGACCATATCTGCTTTTGGTTTTACATAGCTGGCACTGAGGCTGAACAGCTGCAGCCCACTGGACCCCCCCTAGGTGTCACTTAGCCCAGCAGTGGTCTAGGTCCAGGAGTTTAGGGAATGTCTGTGGGTCAAGAGCCCCATTGAACCAGCAGCGTTGCTTTAGGTGGCAGAGTGGGGCATAAAGTTTACTCCCAAAGGAATAGCTGCCATTTTATCATAGCACTAAAAAGCTGCTAGGGCCAGGCCAGCCACACTCCTGAATATACTATTTGACTTGTAAATCTTGCTGGATAGTCCTCACCTTATTAGTCATCAGGTCTAAACTGACCCACCTCCGAATGAGAATGTCAAACCAAAGAGTCCCACGGCCGCCATAAGTCATGCATTCAGTCCCAAAAGCTTAGTAGCAGATTAATAGCTTCCTTCTTTTGTACCAAGGTATGTCTGGTGCTGGTCAGGTAGTTAATCCTGTTGTAGTACCTGGCTGTGTGGCCTTTGAGAGTTCCGGGCAGCCATTAGATCGTTGAAGCTGTGGTTTCTGTCTTGGAGTTCAATATTACGTCTGCTGTACCACCCAGGAGGAGACTGTCTGTGCAGTAGTCCCTGAATATGACACTTATTGGAAGCAAAAATGCAGGCATGTAATATATCAGATCCATTATACGTGCACTGAAGTGGTCCAAAGGGCCTCAGTGAGAGGTTATTTNTGGGAAACAGGATCTCATTTTCATATTCATGTCTTTAACTATTAGGGAAGTTGAACAATTGTGTAAGTGTAATGCCCAGAGAGAGGTGACTTTAATCTGCCAGTCTGTCGGTTTTCACCTGGCATGCCACACGGGCCATTGGCAACAATCCAAAAGTTGGTAAAAATGTGTTGAGCTTCAAGAGGAGGACTGGCCAATCTTGAGGATGCTTTGAGTTCTGTCCACTGGTAGGTGTGACCATATCTGCTTTTGGTTTTACATAGCTGGCACTGAGGCTGAACAGCTGCAGCCCACTGGACCCCCCCTAGGTGTCACTTAGCCCAGCAGTGGTCTAGGTCCAGGAGTTTAGGGAATGTCTGTGGGTCAAGAGCCCCATTGAACCAGCAGCGTTGCTTTAGGTGGCAGAGTGGGGCATAAAGTTTACTCCCAAAGGAATAGCTGCCATTTTATCATAGCACTAAAAAGCTGCTAGGGCCAGGCCAGCCACACTCCTGAATATACTATTTGACTTGTAAATCTTGCTGGATAGTCCTCACCTTATTAGTCATCAGGTCTAAACTGACCCACCTCCGAATGAGAATGTCAAACCAAAGAGTCCCACGGCCGCCATAAGTCATGCATTCAGTCCCAAAAGCTTAGTAGCAGATTAATAGCTTCCTTCTTTTGTACCAAGGTATGTCTGGTGCTGGTCAGGTAGTTAATCCTGTTGTAGTACCTGGCTGTGTGGCCTTTGAGAGTTCCGGGCAGCCATTAGATCGTTGAAGCTGTGGTTTCTGTCTTGGAGTTCAATATTACATCTGCTGTACCACCCAGGAGGGGACTGTCCGTGCAGTAGTCCCTGAATATGACACTTATTGAAAGCAAAAATGCAGGCATGTAATAGATCCATTATACGTGCACTGAAGTGGTCCAAAGGGCCTCAGTGAGNACTACTGAAGTGATCAGAGGCTTGACCATAACTTTCATTTCTGCTTCTTCTATTTGAACACTTGGCAACTCAGCTCTCCCTGGCTCCGATGAACCCCTAATAATTTCAGCTTCCTTCCCCACTACAAGCCCTGCCCAAACCATCAGGTGAATTCAAGTGTCTTTTTTCCTCAAGAGGATCACAGACGGAGAGACGTTTAACCCGTGTATCAGGGGCTACAGCACAGACACCAAGAGACCAAATCACCCCCAGCCAGTGAGGTANCCCATCTTGATTCTCTGCAGGACTGGCTGGGACTCTGCACTAACAGGCAAGGCTTCGCCCTCACCTTCGAGGGGCCACCCACATCCATTCAACAAAATGGGCTTCTGTTTTCAGGTCACCCAAAGCTCTCCACTGGGTGGCAAAACCCTCATCGCGGAAAGGACGACTCCTTTCCGCAGCATTCCTAGCACCGCTGCCTTCTGCTGGGGCCACCGGGCTTGATGCGCTGCTGTGATAACATCCCTATCTCATCCTGCCCAGAAGAGAGAGCAGATCTGGGCGCCATGCTTATCTCAGTCCCACCTCTAGCTGCTCATCATCGGTACTAGGACGTAGGGAGCTCATTACTTTGTTTCCACATTTACCATTCAGGCAAGAGCATTTGCTGCTGTTTCCTTTGAAGTCTCATGTTCCTGAACTGGCCTGTGGGACCTTGGCCTTCCTGATCTGGAATGCCATGTCTGTCTGCAGCCCAGACTTATCCACAGAACTTCTGAGTCTGGGATTTGGTTTTACCTTGTTTACAAATGAGTAAGTTAACCTGTACGTTTCATGGCCACGGACAGAAGACATGAGAAGTTACAGAGAAGTAGAGTTCCTGGATACCCTTTCCCCAGCTTCCCTTCCACAGGAACATTCCACGTCATTGTAGGACAGTGGTTAAAACTGTGAAATGGACATCGGCATGATTTTCTTCTCCAACAGTAGACCTTGTCTGAAGTTTGCTGGTTTTTGCACACACTTTTCAATATGCCTTCTACTTTTAAACTTTATGATTTGTATCTAAAGTAGATTCCTTACTGAGGTAGATTAAAGGTCTTGCCTTTTTATTCAATCTGATTTTTGGGGGGAGGTATCTTTTAATTGGTGTTTAAACCATTTTCATCTTAAAGTAATTATTGATATGGGTGAATTTAAACCTACCATTTTGCTAGTTTTCTACTTGTTCCATTTCTTCCTCACCCCCCCTCCCCTCACCTATTTCTGGACTATTTTCTTGATTTCATTTCCACTATTGGCTTATTAGTTATAGGTCTTTACCAAAAAAACCAAAGAAAAGTTTCAGTGGTTTCTCTTAGGGTTTCCGATATATATTGTTAGCTGGTCACAGTCTACCTTCAAAGTATTACACCACTAGATGTACAGTTGTAAGAATTAGAACTCTTCCAATATGCTTACAATTCTCTTCCACTATTCATGCTATTGTCATGTATTTTAATGTGTATAATAAACCCCAGGATACATTGTTACTAATTTTGCTTTAATCAGATTCTTCTAAAGCAATAAAAGTAACAAATATATTTTATATTTATCTTCATTTTTATAGCTTCTGCTTTGTGGTGCTTTTAAAATCTCTCCATAGACTCCTCCCTTTGGTATAGTCTCATTCCTCTCTCTCGAAGTGTGGACTGTAGTGACACACTTTTAATGAAGACTAAGGTAGAAATGTGAGATTTGTGTCAGGCCCCCTCAGAAGCAGCTACAGGGTGTGTGTGTGTGTAGTTTAAGGCCCCTGTTCCAAGTCTTTATTTAGAGCACCCAATGGAAGGCCATGAAAAAAACTCTTGTGTTTGAGACCCCCAGCTATTCCAAACTGAGGTGGTAACCCATATCTGCCAGGAAGGTAAAAAATTTTGCAGCTCATAAAAGACATTGTAGCTTCCATTTTTCTCTCAGATCACTTGCACAGGAAAGACGTGTCATGGGGACATTCACATCACCCTATGGAGAATCCCACAAGGTGAAGAACTGAGGCCTTCCCCAAACAGTCACATACACAGAATAAGCTTGGAAGTGGGTCCCCCACTTAATGACTGACAGCCCCAGCCACCATCTTGACTGCAGCCACATGAGCAACCCTGGTTGGCAACACTCAACTACCCAGCTAAGCTGATGTTGGAATTCCTGACCCCCAAAGACTGAGAAAAATGTTTGTTGGGTTAAGCCATGGAGTTTTGGGATAATTTGTGACAAAATGCTCTTCATTTCTTTGTGCATTCAAGTTTCCATCTGGAACCTGAAGAACTTCCTTTAACATTTCTCATAGTAGGTCTGCTGGCACTGAATTCTTAGATTTTATTTTTGAAAAATCTTTTTAGTTTTATTTTTTTTAAAGATCTGCTGAATACAGAATTCTGGGTTGACTTCTTTTCTTTAAAAGATGTCACTCCTTGGGGCACTGGAGTGGCTCAGTCAGTTGAGCATCTGATTTTGGCTCAGGTCATAACTTCTAGTTCAACAGTTTGAGCCCTGCATCAGGCTGTGTGCTGACAGCATGGAGCCTATTTGGGATTCTCTCTCCCTCTCTCTCTGCTCCTGCCCTGTTCATGTTCTGTCTCTCTAAAAATAAACATTAAAAAAATATTTTTTTAAGATGTCACTCCATTGTTTTAATGGGTATTCTGCTATAATTCTTATTTTTGTCCTTCTGAATGTGTTTATTTTTTCTCTGGCTGCTTTCAATATTCCCTCTTCAGTTTTCAGTAGTTTGATGTGTCTAAACGTGTGTGGTTTTTCTGGTTTGTTTTCAGAATTTATCCTGTTTGTCATATCTGCTGTCGATGTTACTATTTCTGGAAAATTCTCTCTTCAAATATTTTTTCTGCCCTATTCTCCTCCTGGGACTGCTTTTGCATGTACATTAGATTGCTTGTTATTGCCCCACAATTTGTGGAGCCTCTTGTAGTGATGGTTTTTGTTTTTATTTGGTTTTTACTCTTTTTATTTTCCTCTTCATGTTTCAGACACAATATTTCTTTTACTTATCTTCAGGTTCCTTTGAAACTTCCTTCAGCTGTGTCCATTCTAATAATGAGCCTGTTAGGAATTTTCATGTTATCCTTTTTATTTCAAGCATTTCCATTTATCTTTTAATTTCCATCTCTCTGCTGAAATTCCCTGTGGTTCAATGCATGTTGTTTGCCTTTTCCACTATGTCCTTTCATATATTTTAAGAATTTGTCTAATAAAGAGTGATAACCCAGGATCTTGGCCACCTCTGAGTCTAGTTGTTAATTGCTTCATCTCTTGACAAGGTTTTGCTTTGCTTATTTTCTCCTATTGCTTTCTTTCTGAGTCTTATAGTATTGAATTCCATCTGCTGTGTAGAAAACAAGAGACTGAGATAATAGTCTTTATGCCTGGGTATGAATTTATGCCTAGTAGGCTGGTATGGGAGGCCGAGTCAATGCTGCAAGAACTCAAGTGGGGTTTGCATTTCATTTGCACTACATCACTGGCTTCAACCTCTGCTAGCAGTGACCTGCTGTTACCTTGTGTTTAGGGTGGGGGACGGGATGCCAGAGGGTTTTTCTGTGTTCTTGCACCCTATCCAGCCTTCAGCTGTGTCTGCATGCCTGTGCCAGAGGAATATTCACCGCATGCTCCAAGCTCTTCCCCAGGGGTAGGCTACTGGTCCCTGTGAGTCTGTGCTAAGTTCATGGTAGGGAATGTGGGAATTCTTGTCTTAATGCTGCCTCAGTCTTAGGCAGGTTCTGTCATCCAGGCCTTATAAGTGGGTTTTTCTCAGCATTCCCATACTTTTCCCCACGTATTTGTGGTTGGTCTTAAGCAGGAATTTCCTGGGTTTTGCTTCTGTTTTCCTCCAAGGATCTTTGCTCTTGTCCTGGCGGTGAGAGACTTTTTCCTATCCCTCCCCTGAGGCAGAGAGGGTTTGCTTTTAAGCTTCCCCACAAAGAAACAAAGTCTGCCCCTTCTGCCCTGCCCTGCCCCAAGTCTTTGTCTTAAGCATCCAGTGGAATGCCATGAAAAGCTTTTTTTATGTGTGCAAACATCTTTTGTGTAAGAAATTCCCAACTATTCAAACTAAGATGCTAATCCACGATTGCCAGGAAGGAAAAATGTTTGCAGACCTCTTAGCAGCTTATCAAGCAGCCGCTTTTGACACAAAACTCCTACGTCAAAGTCAAAGGAGAGTTTATAATTCACAGCACTAGCCCGAGACAGAGTATTAATTATGCACAGTACCCTGCGACCCAAATCTCATAGAGTGACACAAGAGAGGTCTAGCTGACACCGCACAAGCACTGGGTTGCATGAGAGGAGAACTTTGAGCTTAGGAAACCTTATTTTATTGGGCTAGCATTACGTGTGAGTGACTTTTTCCCCTAGAAGATACTATGCTAGACGGTAAACAAACCTGCCCTTTGTTCCAGAAGGAGACGTCTCTCTCTTCCAAGGCTGTTCCCTGCACACACGTCCAAGAAAAGGTAATCTGGAATACAGCTAGCCAGTACCTCTGCCTGCAAAATACGCTGAAACGAAACAAAACAAAACATGGAAAATTGGCTCCAAACAGAAAATTACAGAAGCTACAAGTTTTTAACTGTTGGCGTAAAGAAACTTGTAACCCACACAAGATACCAGTGACACTAAGATAATCTGAGGTGGCCCAAAGATGTGCCCATTTGCCCTCTACCCATGTTTCCTAATATCCCACCTCACTGACTATTGACAGTCTTGTCCTGAGAACATTTTGTGTAATACCAAAAAATGCAAATAGACATGCATGCACATATGTGAACATAATATACATCCACTACTTTCGCATGTTTTTGGCCTATATATGCATATACGTACACATAAACATATTTTTTGACTTAATACATTTTGCCAGTTGTTCTATATCCATACATATAAATTTACTTCATTCAATAAAATCTGTATGTCTGTATGTGTAATACACAGATGCACACACGATGCTAACGAGTAATATTTAGGTTTTCAACCGTTTACTACTCAGCATTATATTACAACGAGCAGTCCAGTACATACTGGCTTTGTGTCTATTCTCAGTGGACACATTTATACATACAGTGTAAATTCCTGAAGGTGGCAGTGCCTTGTTAAATTTTCACAGATGTTGTCAAATGGCTCTCTTAAAAGGTTACACTTTAAAACAAGGAATGTATCTGTTTTTCAATATCTTCACCAACACAACCTATTAAACATTTAAATGGATAATCTGATGTTGAAAGCTGCATTAAAATCTTTTGAAACATGCCATGCTTTTTGTGGGCTTTGGGGTTTTATTTATTTATTTTTGCTTTTTTAGTTTCATTTTTCTGTTGTCTTTGCTCTTCACTATCATAGGCTGCCTGGTAAGGAAGAAATAAAGTGGAGAAAGACAGACCTGGTCAGTATCCCAGCCTCAATATATACTGTGTGGTCTTCATTTTTTTCATTCACCCCATGTTTATTGAGAGCCCACATTATGTCTGAAATGCTTTGATGTTGGGGATTCAGAGGTCAGAAGACAGTTTCTCCCACCAGAACTTATGTAAGAGCGGAAAGATGTCAAACAAGTAATTACAAAACAAAAACCAAAAGAAAAAAAACCAACCATAATCGTAAGAACTGAGGTAACCCATGATAAAGGATAGGTACGCGGTGTTTTGAGTAGTAAGAATGTGCTGACTCAGGAGACTTCCCTAAAGAAATGATATTTGAGCTGAGACCTGAAGGAAGACCAGAACATATCAAACATACGTACAGATAAAATTAAGGATCTATATTTCATTTTTCAATGTTCCTGCTATAATCACCATTTTCGTATATCCTAATTAATACAAAGAGGAAAACTGGTATTTTTCTAGTCTGAGAAAATTTATACAATTTTCTTTATACTGGTTGAGTTCTTTTAGAATAAAATCAGGTATGTCATAGTGGTTTGAATGTTATAAGGTTGATTAATTTACTTTTATATATTATATGTTAATTATGTATTAATAAAGGTTAATATATAATATACTAATATATAATGAATAAATACAACCTCCTACAACAAATGAGGAAACAGGCATATCTCAAAGTTAAAAGTTATACACAATGTAACCATAAAGCCAAACTGAAATCTTATATAGGAAGGCCTTTTCTGCTTCCAGTCAAGATGGAATAACGGACCACATTTACTCTCCCACCTAAAACAACCAAAAACCTGGACACAATGTATGAAACAACTGCCAACAAAGGCCAGTGATTTCTGAGAGACAGGAAGCAAGCCTGGCAGTGTGCCTGAACTGAGGACAAGCAGTTGGCAGTCCAGGGAAACCACGACAGCTAGAATTTGCAGGACTGAGTACCTGAGAGGAGAAAACTACGTGCAGAGAACATTCTGGCGATCTGAGCACAGTTCCCCTGAGTACTGCCCTGCAGAGTGCTGACCAGTACATGTGTGTGAGATCACTACCCAAGCCCAGAGAAAGAAGCACCAACAAAGTAAAACTCATAATACCTGGTATCCAATCAAGAATTGCCACATATACAGACAAAGAACAAAACAATACCCAGAGAAGGGAAAAGCTCAATCAATGGAGACCAACCCAGAACTGACACAGATGTTAGAATTAACACAGAAGGACATTAGAACAGTTAGCATAACTGTTCCATGTGTTCAAAAAGTTATTGAGATGTGTGTAAGACTTACACTGAACTTCTGGAGATGCAGAAAAAGCATGAGAGAAGAAAAGGTTCGTGAAGTTGAAATCCTACTAACGGAAACTAGAACAAAACACTAAGGGAGAAAAGGCCACACTGGCTTTTTTTTTCCCCCTGCTGTCCCAAGCTCATGCCAGGCATGTTCTTGCTTTAGCACATTTGCACTTGTTATTACCTCTGCCTACAGTCACTCACTCGCCATACATACTCAGCTCACTCCCTGATTTTCCTCAGGTCCCTGCTCAAAAGTCTCCTCATGTGAGACCCTCCTTGACAACCTAATATAACCTCCCCTCTTTCTTCTTCTGCTTGGTTTTCTCTCAGCACTTGACACATGTACTTGTTTACTGTCTAACTGCCTCAATATAAGTGTCATGGGAGAAGTCACAAGACAGGGATGTTTTATTTACTATTGTAACTCTAGAATTTTCCATCCATAGCAGATGCTAGTTTTCAAAGAATAAATGAGTCAGCATAAGTTTGTGAAGGGGTATAGTTACACTTCTGATCCGAGTTCGTGGTTAGATGAATGATGGGATAAAGGGTACATGAGGATGGACTGGGAGATGCCTGTGAAACATCCAAGTGACAATGAATAGTCAACTGTTCAACAAATATGTACTGAGCACCTGATATAGGCCAGGCACTGTTCCAGATGCTTGAGTATATCGTAAGTAAAAAAACCAAAGAATCCTACCCTCAAGGAGTTTATTTTCTAGAGAGGGACACAATAAGAATAAATAAGTGAATTATGTAATAGATTGAAAGGTAGTATGTGCTATGGGAAAATAAAAATCAGGCAAAGGGAACCTCAAGAGTCCTGGGCAGTGCTGAGCCAGCTGTACTTTTAAATAGGGTGGTTAGGGCTGGGCTCATTGAGAGGTTGACAAGGGTCTAAGGCTCTGGGGTGAGCTTTATCTGTAAAGTTGGGAATAATATTTGCCACAGAATTTTAAGGATTAAATGAGATACGTAGAGGTCTGGGAAGTACATAGCTGCTAAAACATTTTAAACCACTTTCCCACCCTAAACTACTGTAAGTCTTTAATCAGTCTGAAACAGGCAAATGTTAAGATAAGCAGAATGTGAGTGTGCAGCCTTACTCTACCAAGAACACACTAAGAAAAGTTTCCTTCTTCGTTGCTGTGTTGTTACTAGTGATGAGTTCTGAGTCATTATCCAGAAGACGTGCTGGGGAAAGAAATCAAAGAGTTGTTTGAACAAAATAATAGGAGAGGAAGAAGATCAACTGGGTCATTATGAAAGTGCACCTGCACAGGGTGAGGAAGGGAGTGAAGGGTTGCAAGATTTCTGCTTCACATGAAGTGGTACAGTGTTTGCTTTAAGCAAATTGTGAAAAGTTAAAGATGTACTTTGCAATCCTTAGAGCAACCACTGAAAATTCATATAAAGAGGGGCTCCTGGGGAGCTTTTTCGGTTAAGTGTCCGACTCTTGAGTTTGGCTCGGGTCATGATTTCACGGTTTGTGACATCGAGCCCCATGTTGGGCTCTGTGCTGACAGTATGGAGCCTGCTTGGGATTCTCTTTCTCACTCTCTCTCTGTCCCTCCCCTGCTCATGCTCTTGCACATGCTCTCTCTTGAAATAAATAAACTTAAAAAAAAAAATCATCTTAGAAAATTCATACAAAGAGGTATAGCTGAAATGCTGATAGATTAAATTAAATTCAAAATAATATTGAATTAATCCAAAAGAGGTCTGGAAAGGAGGTACACAGTCAAAAAGGAAGGGGACAGACAGAAAATAAATAGTAAAAGAATAGACCTAAATCCAGTCATATCAGTAATTTATATCAAGAGGTAAAGAATTAAACATTCCAATTAAAATACAGAAATGTCAGAATGTCAGAAAAGCAACATCTAACTATATATGTTGTCTCCAAGAGAAACATTAAACATAAAGATACAGATACATTGAAAGCAAATGGGTGGAAAGAAAAGAGGTACTATGTGAATGGTAAGCATCAGAGGGCTGGAATGGCTATAAAAATCAAAGTAAGATGACTTCAAAATGAAGAGCATGATCAGAGGTAGGGATATTTCATTAAGAACAAAGGGTTATATATACATCAGAGACAAAACAATCATAATATTTGTGTGTCTAATAACGGAGCTTCAAAACACATAGACAAAAATTGATAAAACTAAAGGGAGAAACAGAAAAATCTATGTCACAGTTGGGTATTTTACTACCTATTTCTTAGCAATTAATAGAACATTTAGATCAAAAGGCCCCCCCAAAACAAAACCAAAAGAAACCCCAAATTTGGTCAGACATATAATATCTGAGAAACACTATCAACCACCTTAACCTAAATGACATTTATAGAGCACTATGCCCAATGCCTGCAGGATATATGTTCTTTTTCAAGAGGACATTTACAGGCACCATAATTCATATGCTGGGTCCAAACCTATATCTCAACAAATTTAAAAGGATTAAAAACACCCAGATAATGTATTAAATGAGAAAGGAATTAAAACTAGAAATCAATAAGAAAAAGATATCTAGGAAAACCTTTGAGACTTGGCAAGTTAACAGAAATAATCCATAGGCCAAAAAAGGAATCAGGGAATATAATGTACAGCATAGGGCATACAGTCAATAATTTGGTAATTACTTTGTATGGTGACAATCACCAGATGTTATCATGGGGATCATTTCACAATACATAAAACTGTGAATCATTATGATATACACCAGAAAACAGGATATGGTATGTCAACTGTACTTCAACTAAAAAAATCATGAACAAGTATGTTCATAGCATACTATTTCTAACTAACTGCAAAACTTAAAAAAACTCAAATGTTTATCAATAGAGTAGATTCATCCTTGGTGCCTTGGTGGCTCATCAGTCTGGTTGAGTGCCTGACTCTTGATTTTGACTCAGGTCATGATCTCACAGTTTGTGAGATACAGCCCCCCCCCGCCTTGGGCTCCATACTGGGCATGGGTCCTGCTCCCTCCGTACCTCCCCAACTTGCTCTTGCACTCTGTCTCTCAAAAAAAAAAAAAAAGAGTGGGTTTATCTGATGGAATACCATACTCAATATAAATGAATGAAATATAATTACATGCATAAAATATAAAATAAGGGAAACAGGAAAGCAAACAACTCAACATTTTAAGGGGCAAAAGATTGGAATATTTTACAAAGAAGAGATACAGACAGCAAATAACTGCTGAAAAGGCAGTCAACATCATTAGTCACTAGGGAAATGTAAATTAAAACTACAGTGAGATACATGTGATACCTATTTAGATAGACTAAAAGTTAAAGTCTGACCATACCAATTGTTGGAGGGCACGTGTAGGAGCCGAACTCTCATACACTGCTGATGCGAATGTAAAATGGAATAATCACATTGGAAACTAGTTTGGCAACTTGCTAGAAAGTTAAACATACACCTACCATACAGTCCAGCAATTCTACTCCTCGGTATATACCCAAGGGAAAAGAAAGCCTATGCAGCTCTATCTGCATAGCCTCCCCAGACTGGGAGCCACTACATGCCCATCAACAGGTGAATGGAGACACAAATTGTGCTACAGCCACATAATGTAAAAGTACTGGGTAAAAAAAAAGGAATGAACATTTGATAACATGAATGACTCTCAAAATAATTGTGCTGAAGGAAGGAAGCCAGACAAAAACAGTACATACAATATGATTCTATTTATGTAAAACTCTAAAAAGTGCAAATTAATCTATAATAACAGAAAGTAAAGGAGTGGTTACATTTTCCAGGAAGGAGCCAGGGGAGGAGGCAGGAATTACACAAGAGTCAATGGAGAAACATTTGGGTGTGATGGATATGTGCATTATCTTAATTGTGGCCATGGTTTCACACAAAATTCAGCAACCATTTTAAATATATACATTTTATTTTATGTCAATTAGGGCTCAAGTAACTGTTCAAACAAAAACATCAGCAAAACTAAAAATGTCATTTAAGAACACAAACACAGATGGGAAAATTACAAAGTAAAGCAAAGGAATGGTTAATTCAAAATCCAAAATAGCAATTATTTGAAGTGGAAGGAGGAGAGGAAGATAAGCATCAGCACGAGAGGTATGTGGGGGCCTTGACATGGTCCGAGTAATATTCTATACATGAACCTGGGTGCTGGACAGCCTACTATCATTTCTTCAACTGCATATGTTTTATACCACCTTTTGTATATGTGACCTATTCCACAATGTAGAAAAACAGAGTCTGTGGTGAGGACTACAAAGGACCAGAAACTGCCCTTTCATCATTTTGTGGGCAGGACACCCTGAAAACCTTTCCAATAAAATTCAGCTCTTTCATATCTGATAGGTGTGATATGACCTTTGAGACAGATAGGTTATCAATTTCAAAGAAGGAATGGAAAGATCAAAGTGAAGAGCTATTGTTTAACACCCTCACTTGTTATATTTCTGTACCTATTAAGTAAGGAGTTGCCAGGGGTGCCTGGGTGGCTCAGTCAGTTAAGCATCTGACTTCAGCTCAGATCATGATTGCCTAGTCTGTGGGCCTGAACCTCCACATCAGGTTCTCTGCTGTCAGCAGGGATTCTGCTTGTGAGTCTGTCCCCTTCTCTCTCTGCCCCTCCCCAGTGGTGATCTCTCTCTGCCAAAAATAAACATTAAAAAAAAAAAAAGTAAGTCATTACCTATCTTGTCACAGCTTTGAGGCTTAGGGGCATAGGGTATATACTATATAGGTTATAGGTTAAGTACTTCCTGATGGGATTTTGGGGTGATGGTGGGGCTCGGAGCTGATGACCAAGAAGGAATTCTTGAAGAGGTCTTTGGTGCAAAAAGGCGATTTTATTAAAGCACGGGGACAGGAACCATGGGCAGAAGGAGCTGCACTGGGGTTATGAAGAGTTATATACTATGGGGCTGGGGGAGGTGAAGTCAGGAGGAAGTTTCTTCAAGAGATTTCCATGTGCTGAAAACAGATTACCGGAAGCCTAACATTTATTGTCAGTCGAAGGTTGTTTTTCTGTCTAGCAAAGCATTAACAATAAAACATGAATTCGTGGAGAAACTCGAGTATGTGTCAATGGGCTACAGATTATAAGGAAATCCAATTTCATTTGCCACGGATTCCTTCTGGCCTTTATTTCCCACATCGTCATGGAGGGGAGGGTGATGTTGGGGCTCCTATAGAAACTGAGTCTATAGGTTTCTGGAGACTAAGCTATTGGCAAGATCACCTTTCTCTTGCATTTACTGAGATGCATGTAAACGGATGGAGACTCTATCAGCTTAACCATTTGTTTTCCATCCTTTCTTTTGTCCTTGGGCAGTCAGGAGTGCCTGAGGAACGTCACACGTATCCCGCCTGGGTGGGTGGGTCATGCCAGCTGGTGCTTAGCCCTCAGCTCGCCCGATGGTCCCTCATCACTTACCAATTAGAGTACAATTGTCTTCCTTGCACTTTCTCTAGATCACGTGGCTTCTCCCCTCAGCGCACTTATGCATAGTTTCCTTCCTCACATTTGTGTTTACTTGGTTAACTCTCTTTCCCCACCATGAAAATAACGAGCGATAGTAAATACACTGCTCTCAGCCGCCTCACTTCGCTTGGTAACAAATTCTGCCGCGAGGAGGGTCTTGGAATCTCACTTCTGACCACTGCACGGAGTTAAGAAGGGAACTCTGTGCGCTTCCCACATGATTTAGGAGCCAAATAATTTTCGGCTTCGGCTGGAAAAGAAAAGAGCTGTGCTCTAGGCTTGGGCTCTAGGATGAGCTCTTTTAGAGGAGCTGCACATCTCTACAACTTCATCAATGAAGTTTTCATATCCAAAGATCTTCGAAGAATGTGGTGCCTCAGTACACTTTCCACGACAACCGCTGAAAAGATACCCTGCGTTGGGTTTCGCTCCGTTCTGCTTTGTTTTTGCATGTTGGCTTTCGCCACTTCCCTCAGCCTGACCTCTGTCAAGCGGAGTCGGCCTCCAATAATCTCTTAACGCGGCGCTAGTCTCCTAACACAAGTTTGCTCAAAGCCTGTACCTCCGGGAGGTGATTTTAACCCCCTGAAGGAGTTCCCGAAACCACTGACTCCAGGGAGAGAAAACTTAACAGCTCCGTTTTACCGGTCTTGAACCCACCCCGCTTCACCAAGTTGGGGATTTGCGGAAAAACGCCCCACTGAAGACGAAACAAGGTCACGCCCTCCGCGGACACCGCCTCTGGGCCTTTAATAAAGCCGTGGCCGNCGCCGCCGGGGGCCTCGCATCCCGGGCAGCCCGTCGGCGTCCCGGAGCTGCCCCGAAAGCGCAAAATCGACGCGGGGGCTATGACTGAGCCTTCAGCTTCGCCCAACAAGCGCCGCGACGGCGGGGACACCAGCGTTCCGGGCGGCGCGGAGCGTGTGGGCCGAGGCCTGGAGACGGGCGAGCCNNCCGGGAAGAAACAGCTTGCCCTCCTCTTGACTCGTGTTAATCGAGAAGCCCCAAAAGGCGAAAAGCCGGGGTCCCTACTTAGGAAGGACCAGGACTCCCAGGCTGTACACCAAGCCCTTGACACCTTGGAAACGTTTAGGGAGAGTCATGCGGGCTGACAGCTCTTGGCTAAACTAAGGGTGACCGTCGGGTGACGTAGACGTGGGCTTGCACCTTCAGCGCCTGTCCTGTGAAAGAGGGAAGCAGGAGCGTGGGTTAACGACGGGCTAGAGCCTGGTGAAGACCTTGACCGTGAACTGCGATAGGTCAGCTCAACGACAAATGGAGAAAGGACAGCGCACCTTCCTTTGCTTAACGGTGATTTCTTCTAGAGGTCGTGGTAGATTTTCTAATGGGGGGCGACCAATGTGGCAGCCATCAGTTGGATGGCCTATAGGCTGGGCACAGCACTTTTGGTAGACAGGAAGGGCCTCCCTGTGTTGGGAACAGGCTTTTAAAAACTCAGTGTTAAATCGGATTCTTTTAAAAAGCATCATTGTTGAAAATTAATTTGGGCCCTAAAGTAAAACGTATATGAGGATCGTAAATGAGATTTCCTGTTCTTTGGGAAGCGAGCCTGCCCCATCTCTGCACCTAAGATTTGACTGGTCTAGAAGTTCAGTGTGGCAGCCATCAACCGGGTGAGACAGCGAAACACTTGAAATGTAAACCAATCCAAATTGAAATGTACTTCAATTGTAAAATACACTCGGGACGCCTAGGTAGCTTAGTCGGTTAAGCGTCCGACTTTCGCTTAGGTCATGATCTCGCGGTTCGTGGGTTCGAGCCCCGCGTCGGGCTCTGTGCTGACTGCCAGCTCAGAGCCTGGAGCCTGTTTCAGAGTCTGTGACTCCCTCTCTCTCTGACCCTCCCCTGCTCACGCTGTCTCTCTCTCTCTCTCCTAGAAATAAATAAAAACATTTAAAAAAATTGTAAAATACACTCTAGATTTCGAAGATCTGAAACATTTTTATCTTGATTACACATCGAAAGAACTTGAAGACACTGGAGTGAATAAAATGTATTAAAATTTACCTGTTTAACTTTTTTAATATGGCCACTAGAAAAATTTAAATTGTGTTTGTGGCCTGCATTCCATATTTATGAGTCAGCTTTGGTCTATACTTAGGGATTCGGGCTGCATTTTGACAGTTCTGGATTGACTTACCCGGAGCTTTGGGAATAAAAGGACTAAATGTAGGGCTTAGAATTCACTGAACTCTCTTGAAGCGTTACATCATAGCATCCATCTCACCTTTTGCCATTGTCTTCAGTATCTCCTGCTGAATTAACCAAATGCCTTGCTGAAAAAAAAAGTGAATTGAAGTTCCTTTGGCCTGACTTATTGGTGGAAAAACCCAATAGAATAATGAGAATTTCATAGTTGGGAAAGAGCTTTTTCTCTGGTTGTGAGAAATCATCCTTCAGATAATAACATATTTGAATGAAAGTCTAAACTGTAAATATTCCCTTCCCCAGTTTTCTTGGAATCTAGAGAACATGAAGTCTGGGTTTTTGGGGTTTTTTTTTTTTNTATAAAAAAATAAAAATAAAAATAAAATTCTATATGTGGCTCTCATATTTCTGTTGGATAGTGCTGTTACAAGTGTGAGCCTAAAATAAAAACACAACCTGGTAGAATAGGTATATAAATATTCATCTGGGCAGCGTGTTAGCCTTCAGAATGGTCACCATGGAAGCCTCGTGTATAATTCCAGTGCTGTTTCTTTGCACAAAGCATTTTGGGGATGCTTTTGAAATTCTGTGCCAATCTTGAACTTCATTGGAATGTCAGCTTCTCTTCATAGTTACTTGAAACAATTCTATAGCCATTCAGTCTGTTGAATTTTAAAGGAGCCAGCACTCAACGTGGATTTATCAGTGTTGATTTATTGATTTAAAAGTCACGCGTTCGGGATGTCTGAGTGGCTCAGTCGGTTGGACATCTGACTCTTGATTTCGGCTCAGGTCACGACCGCAGGGCCTTGGGATCAAGGCCCACATCAGGCTTCTTGCTGAGCATGGAGCCTGCTTAAGATTCTCTCTTTCGTTTTGCCTCCTCCCCTACTCGCTTTCTTTATAAAATTAAACTAAAAAGTCCTGCCTTGTACCAAATCTTGTATCTTTAATAAAGTTTAAGATTTTGTTGTTATTTAGCATGTTAATATCCTAAAACTTCTTGGCAAGTTTTCAAAATATTTTAGCCTATGTAAAGTAAATTGTTTAAAATACCAAGCCTCAGGGGAAAGACCAAAAAATAAGTTTTAAGGTATGTGTTCCTCACTGAAAGGTAAAAATAAACATAAGACCCATTTTCCAACATTTTCTTTGGTGGAGAAATGGAAGAAAATTATCAAGAAGAGATGCTCTTGGAAGACCTTCTTTAAAGTTAAACTACTAACAATGTTTTCACAAATCCATGAGTATGAAAATGGACAGATTTGACTGAGCCCATGAAGTACTTTGATTAGGCAGAGTTAAAAATGTGTATTTGTTGAAGATGAGAAGTAAAAGACCACACAATCTTCATGTGAGTTTGCTTTTAAAACAAAATTTGTTTCCTGAAACAAAGAAAAAGTAACTTTTTTATAAACCGATGATATACTTTCATCTCTCTCTCCTTTCCCTACAGCTCAATGAAGAATTTTGGCAGTATAACACCTTCCAGTACTGGAGGAATCCTCTTCCGCCTATTGATCTGGCAGACATCGCAGATGTCAGTGAAGATGGCCCGACGGAAGCAAGGCTTCAGGGCAAGAATGACGTGGTTGAGATTGACATGGAGTCCTGACAGAAGGGGCTGAGGAAGAGGTTCTTCCTCAATCGAGGAGACCTCTCTCAAGTGAATTTCCATATTCTTAAGGAGAAAAGTTATTTTCCATACTTGATGTGATACCATTCCCAAACCTGGAAAATGAGGAAAAGTTGTTTTAAAGATACATGCCTATAGTCACTACTGAAACTCCCAGAAGGGATTTGACAAGGATATAGTGCAGTTAGAGGGGAAGTATTTTATATATGTACTCGTCAAGAAAAACTTCTGTTTAGATTCTAAATTTGAAAATACCGATCTTCTAAAAAAGAATTCTGACAGTTTTCAAAACAGGTGGGAAACACTCAAATGTTCCTCTTCTCTGTACCAAAAAGTTAATTTGTGGTACATGAAATGAATCTTGTTTTATAAGTGTTATTAATAAAATGCTTTCTAGTACATCCAGTTGACTCTTCTTAGTTGAACAAATAGCTGACTTAAACAACTATGCAAACTTGAAATGTGGGAGGAACTCTTAAAGGTGGTATAGTTTTAAAAGACCTTTTTAAATGTGAAGTGTAAGGTCATGAGAATTTCACTTTGGGTAGCATGTTTGCATAGCTTCTAGTATCTGATATTTGTTTAACTCTACTCTGGGGAATCAAAAATGGATAGGGAACAATGAGAAGTGAGGAGGCTTTTCCCTCCCCCTTTTCCCCAAGATAAGAGGAAAGAAATTTAATTGTATTTCTTAATTTCCTGATTTTTGAATTGCTTTGAGGGCATGGTTTTCATGGCTTATTCCTTCAGACCTATAGTTCTCAACACTGACAACACTCCAGACATCTTTGCCCGAGTCGCACTCGAGAGTTTCCCATTTAATTGTCTGAGACGGGCCTTGAGTAGAGCTATTTTTTTAAGCATCCGTCCTCCTTTCCCCCCAGTCCTAATGTGCCAGCAGCTTTGAGAACCACTAGGCTCATGGTAGGTTTTCCTGTTTAAAGGAGATAACTAATTTGAGATGAAACAGCACCTCCTAATTAGCTTTGTTTTTATTTCACTCTTACATCGATGGATTTGTTACAAGTAAGTTATTGTGTTGTTAATACTATTTCATTGTTAAACAAATAAAGCAGTTTGTGTTTGAGTTGAGTATCAGTAATTAAGTTAATTAATTTGTACGACATCCAGAATGTTGGCTTTGAAATCGAGTAACTCATCCTTGTTTTATTTTTTTGTTGTTGTTAACGACAGTAGATCCCGAATTCAGAAAGGATGATAAATACCAGTGAGAGAGAACAACCAACGTTTTGTGTATACTGTCGGATTTAAGTCTGAGTTGACATTAATAAGAGTAGCCTAGAACAGAAGACACGTACTGTGGTTAAAAGTTAAGGCTTTGGAGTCAGACCTAGCTCAACGGCTTGTACTGCCACTTTCTACCTGTGTAACTAACATTAAGCAAGTTATTTTTCATCGCCAAGCCCTAGATTCCTTAATTGTGAATCCACATATGTACAATAAATAGTATCTACCTCAAAGAGGCCATGTTTATTGTCAAGCAATGGACTACGGACTTTACCTGCATCTTGTTTCATTCTCATAATTTATTATAGGTACAAAACAGTAATTACAATAAGTGTGCATTCTGTAGTTATGCTTCATTCCACTTTAAGTTGCCACTAGAAGTTTCACGGTAAGAATTGGAATTGAGATCTTAAGGATGGCGAACAAGTGGGGAAGGAGTTACGATACTGTGGAAAAAACAAAAAGGGCAAACTTTCCTCCTCTTCCGTTTGACCGGAGAGTGAGGAAGGTGTCCGTTTTTGTTCACTACTCTTCCTGGTGCCCAGAACAGTGTGTGTCAATAGTAGACAGTCAGTAGAAATCGCATGAGCGAATTAATAAGTGATCTTACCTTTCGATGGGAAGGCCAATGCCAACAGTTTTCTAGGAACGTATCTTACAGAGTTAGGCACTCTACCAAAGAAGTGCATACAAAAGATGTGTTGCAGAGAATCCAATAGTAAAACACTGGAAACATAAAAAAACTAAGACATGTGTAGCTAATGAACTATAAGAAGCGGTCATCTAATGAGAAGTTTCACAGGCTCCTACAACGCAGGCTTGTGAATGAGAGATTCAAAGTGTAGCTCAGACACGAGTTCCTGGCTGACTCCCAGGAGAGCTGTGTGACTCTTGGTCTCAGGGCTGCGGCTCCAGCCCTACCATAGGTGTAAAGCTTTCTTAGAAAATGAGTAGCTCAGACCATCTTTTTGAGCAGTATGTGTCAACATACAATACTAACACAAAGAGATTCAGGGAAAATATTTGCTGTCAATATGTTGAAGGCTGAACATTTTTATACAGATATGTATATACTTTAAGCCTTTCAACATGTTTAATATGCAGAATATGAATTTATGTGTAGAGATGTATACATACATATCCACATATGTACATGTATAGAACAGACGTGAATGAATGAAATAAGGACATCCTTTTAGAAAAAAATGTTTATTAGCTGCAGATAATCTGGCAAAATTGCATGGTGGATAAATTAAGATGGAAACTTAAAGGTAGGTTTTCTTTTTTCTAAGTTGTATACACTTCACCCAGATTCCCTAATATAACATCTGACGTTACCACAGTACAATTATGAAAATGAGGAAACTAAAGTTAATATCACTCTGTAATGTTATTATGAGGACATGGAAAGAATGACTTAAGACAGTTCTTAAAAGGTAGAAGTAAAAAATGTACAAAATTTATAGACTATTCAAATTTTACTGTCATCTGACTAACTTTTTTCTGGCCCAGGATTCCATCCAGGGTCACATGTTATATTTAGTGGTAGTATCTCCTCAGTCTCTTTTAAAACAATTCCTAGGAATTTCTTTGCCTTTCATGACCTTAGTACATTTTGCAGAGTACTGAGCAGTTATTTCATAAGGTAGCCCTCTTTTTTGGTTTGTCTTATAGGTCATAATTAGGCATTTTTGTTAAGAACTCCAGAGAAGTGAGGTATCCTCAGTGCATCACAACAGAAAGCACTGCGTGTCACCTTGTCTTGTTTTTGGCGATTATAACTTTGATTACTTAAGGTGGTGTCTGCTAGATTTCTGTGTTATAAAGTTAATATTTTCTCCAATATAATACTTATCTTCTGGGAAGATACTTTGAGACTATGTAAATATTCCATTTCTCATCATATTCTGCCCATAGATTATAGGACCTGTTGATGAACATTTTTTTATAGGACCTTACATGAACATTTTTGGGTCTGGTGTATGTCAACTTTCTATTTTCATTATCCCTTCTACATATATTCACTGGAATTCTATAAAGCATGAGCTTTCCTTTCACCCCCATTTTTTATTCAGTGATTTATATCAGTATAGACTTATGAGCATATATTTTATTTTATGAGTTACAATCTGTTATTTTGTTGTAGAAATTATCCCAACAGATTTGGCCACTGGGGGGCCATTTGAGTTAGCTCTTGTGCCTTTCCCCATTTTTTAACATGCTATTTATTGTGTGAGTACTGGTTAACCTTGGCAATGCACTTCTGCATCTACAAGGTTAATGAATGGAAATTATGCCCCCTGTGCACTGCTGTGTTTTTCACTGAACACTCTGATCCCTGACATCCTCTTCAGGGCTCGAATGGGGACTCGAATACCCAACTAGAGGAGCAGAGTGGGGATGAAATGACACACTGGCTGTGCAGAACCCATAGTGGGCACTAAATATATATGTCCCTTTCTTACAGTACATGAAATGCACATTTTTGCCATCTTTCTGATAGGTAGGTAGATAAGACTGTTAGTGATCTCTGACAGTACCTGAAATTGAGGCCAAAACTAAGGTCACTTTTAAAGAATTCCAGAGTCCACAGAACTAAACAATAGTGTTCTAGTAATTTATATTTATTGATTGCTATATGTCATGTGTTTTTGATACACCCTGTGGTAGAATTCTGAAATGGACCCAAAGATTCCTAGACTGCAGTGTATCATCCAGTCATTTGATCAAACACTAATTTAGGTACTACTGAGGAATCCTGCAAATGTAAGTAAAGTCCCAAACCAGCTCATCATAAGACAAAATGATCCAGGTGAATGTGACTTAATCACATGAACCCGTAAAAAATATGGGTGGAGGGGTCAGGGACAGATGTCAAGTGCAAAGTGTGGGAGGGATTCAATATAAGAGCAATTCTGGCTTTGGAGATGAAGGGAGCCATCTGACAAGAAGCTAAGAATAGCCTCTAGGGGACGAGAGTGAGTTCTGGCAGCCAGCCCACAGGGAAACAGCAACCTCAGTCCTACAGCCTCAAAGATCTGAACTGAGCCAACAACTTGAATGAACATGGAAGTGGATTCTTTCCTGGAATTCCCAGAGAGGAACAGAGAAAGCCTGGCTGGCACCTTGACTTCAGCTTTGTGGCACCCTTAAACAGAGATCCTTCCCTGCCAAGTGGGACTTCTGACCTACAGAACTGTGAACTAATTGATATGTTTTTGTGGTCTTTTCTTTTAAACACTAAATTTGTGGTAATTTGTTATGCAGCAATAAAAAACTAATAGAGACTATCATTTCAGCATTTCCATACCTTCTCACACTGATGTTCCATCACAAACATTTCTTTTGTGATATCTTCACTCTACTCTTGGTTGGAATCATTTCTCCAAACAGCCCTGGTTCTTTTATTAGAGAATGGTACTTAGAAATGAAGATCTGGGTCCAAGATTGCTCACTGGTACCGAGTATCACTGCTTCTAGATCTTCTCAGCTGACAAAACTACAAAATACATGTGTATACAACTATATGTATTTCTACATCTATCAGTATACTTGTGTCTATATCTGTATATATATTTAAAAAAAACACAAATGCGTACGGACACTTCCAATCCCAATGCAACTCCACAGTGTTCATCATAACTTCCCCTTATTTTTTTTTTTAAGTTTTTATTTTTATTTTGAGGGGTGCCTGAGTGGCTCAGTCGATTAACTGTCCGACTTCAGCTCAGATCATGATCTCATGGTTTGGGAGTTTGAGCCTCGCATTGGGCTCTGTGCTGACAGCTCAGAGCCTGGAGCCAGCTTTGGATTCTGTGGATTCTTTCTCTTTCTCTGCCCTTCCCCACTCATACTCTCTCTCTCTCTCTCTCTCTCAAAAATAAACATTAAAAAATTCTTAAAATTTATTTATTTTGAGGGAAGAGAGTATATGCACACATGTGTCTGAAAGGAGGAAAGGCAGTGGAAGAGAGGGAGAATCTAATGGGTCCAGTGCCACAACCTGTGAGATCATGACCTAAGTGGAAACCAAGAGTCGAACTCATGAGTAAGCCATCCTGGCATCCCTTATTTTTAACTCCTTTGAAAAGTAGACGTCATATCCCTTATTAATCTATTTGCTCAATCCTCAAACACTCCTGCACCAAACATGCCTGCTAATGGGAGTAGAAGATCTATATATACTTCTTTTTGTGTTTAGCCTTTGGCTATTCAATTAATATATTGTTTCCTACAGTTACTGAGGTTGGTTATTTACTTGTAATACAGTTAGAGTCATTTGTTTCTGTTTGTATATCAGTTTTGACTCCCCATCTAATGTTTTTTTTTTTTAATCTGTAAAACATTGACATCGTTCTATGAGTCAGAACTATACAAAAATGTATAATCAGAGAAGTGTCATTCACCCTAACTCCTCCATTCCCTATTTTCCCTACTTTGTTCCCCTTACCACTGTAAGTAAACAATGTCATAGTTTCTGGTTTGTTCCAGTGTGTGGGGTTTTTTTTGTTTTGTTTTTTTTTTTTTGCACTAATGGACAGACACGTATAATCTCTTCTTTATATACTTATAACTCATACAGATTTATTATAAAATTATGATTCTAATAAATGGGTAACAGACATAGAAAAATAGTTTACAAAAGAAAAATAAACATGAGCATAAAAAATAAACATTTTTGCTTAATTATGATCTCAAATTTTAAGTAAGAATCTGTTTTTATATAAATTGGCAAAAGTTGCAGATAATGCTTTATTTTTAGTAAAGCCTTTGTGAAAAGCAGTTTGGCAATATGCTTTAAGAGCCTTATCATAATCTTTGAACTAGTTTTCATTCTGTATCTAAAAATATATCCTAAAGGGATAATCAGAAGCCCAGATGCAAATTCGCTCATCACTGTAATAGTAAATTACAAATTTTTAAAAATAGGTTTTAAGAGAATTGATGGATAATTAAAATATACATGATATAGTGAAATCATAAATTAGTATTACTAAGAGTTTTAATGATACAGAAAAATGCTTAAAAATAAGAAAAAAAATAGAAGTTTCAGAGAGCTCATCAAAGTCTATCTTCCACTAATTACAGCTAATAGCCCAACTAAAATACACCTCTCGTCTCTAAAAACTAAATGAAGGCATTACTGAATAGGGAATGGAAGTCAAACTTGGCAAAGCAACTCATACAGAGTAAAGTTTTATGGTTTTATATTTTGCCTTCTAGCTTTGAACCAAGAGTAAACACCCAGCAGAACTCCACTGGCCAACATGGGCAGCCCAAACACTGAAGAAACCTACCTTTATGGCTAGAAGACCAGGAAAGGGAGCTGCTCTGAGCAAGAGTGAATTCTGGGGATGAGAAAGCTGGGTAAGTGGTCCCATAATTTTGTATATAAACTGGCACTAGTCCTGGGTTTATTCCTTCTTATTTTTTTAAATTTTTTAAATCTTTATTTATTTAAGTGGGTGGAGGGGAGAGAGAGAGAACGAGCAGGGGAGGGGCAGAGAGAGAGGGAGACACAGAATCTAAAGCGGCCTCCAGGCTCTGGGCTGTCAACCCAGAGCCCGACATTGGGCTTGAACTTATCAACCACAAGATCATGACGTGAGCCAAAGTCAGATGTTCAGCTGAGCCACCCAGGTGCCCCGGTCCTGGGCTTATTCTTGAGGGACACATGTAAGGGACAGATTGAGAGCCATATAGCAAAGACTTTGAGAACTAAGCCACAATATAAATTTATGCTGTAATGCCTCAAGGATGTCTGACTGAGTGATGTGTGCATGGGACACACCCAAAGCACCAAAGCCAAGGGTTTGAAAACTGAACTGACCTTAGAACCCTGCCCATGGGAGAAGACATAGCACTTACAGTCTGAACCTAACTGTGTTGAGTATCTATTTAACAAAAAAAATCAACATCCTCTAGAAGATTTTGATGAGACCCATAGTCTCACAAAGTAATTATTCAAGACACAATCCAAAATACTTGACATGCAAAGAATAAAAAAAAAATGTGACCAGTTTTAAAAGGAAAGGCAATAGTCAACATGCAGTCAGTAAAATGTGACCAGTTTTCAAAGACATTCAATAGATGTCAATTTCAAGGTGACCCAAATGTTAGAATTACCCGAAACTTTAAAGCATCTATCAAAATTGCTCCATAAGGAAACACAACTGAATGAAAACATAGAATTTCTCAAAAGAAAAATATAAACAATAAGAAAAGAATCAAGTGAAAATTTTAGAAGAGAAAAATACAATACTTGAAATAAAAGATTCAATAAATGTGCTAGGTAGCAGAATAGAGATGGCAGAGGAAAGAATCAGTGAATGTCAAGATGGGTCAACAGAGAGTCTCCAATCTACAAAAGAAGAAAAGGGATCCCTGTGAGGTTAGTTGAGTGTCTGACTCTTGATTTTGGCTTGGATCATGATCCCAGGGTCGTGGGATCCAGCCCCGCATCAGGCTCTGTCCTGAGCATGAAGCCTGCTTTGGATTCTCTATCTGCCTCTCTCTCTCTGCCCATCTCTCCCACTCTTTCTCTCTCTCTCTTTCCTTCTCTAAAATGAAGGAAAGGATAGAGTGTCTGGGTGGCTTAGTTGGTTGAGTGTCCAACTTCTGCTCAGATCACGGTCTCACGGTTTGTGAGTTTGAGCCCCGTGTCGGGCTCTGTGCTGACAGCTGAGCCTGGAGCCTCCTCCAGATTCTGTCTTCCCCTCTCTCTGCCCCTCTAATGCTCATGCACTGTCTTTCAATAATAAATAAAAAAAGTTTTAAAAAAATGAATAAATGTTAATAAATAAATAAATAAAAGGAAAAGAAAGGAAAAAATAAAGAAGAAAAAAATCGAAAATGAACAGGGCTTCTACAACCTATGGGACAATATGAAAATGTGTATATATTTGTGTCACTGGAGTCACAGATACTATGAACAACTTTATTCCTATGAATTTGACAACTTAGATGAAATGGATGAATTTCTTCAAAGGCATAAATTACCAAGCCTCATTCAAGAAGAAATGGATAATCAGAACAGTTCTTTATCTATTAAAGAAATTGATTAAGTAAATCTATTAAAGAAAATAAGAGGGGCTGGTTAAAAAGCTTCCAACAGTAAACCTCCAGATGTACAGGTTTTCACTGGAGAAATCTACTCGACATTGGGAAAGAATATAATTTCTCTTAGGAAAATAAAAGAGAGCACTTTTTGATTCATTTTATGAGGTCAGCATTACCCTGATAACACAACCAGACAAATATATTGCAAGAAAAAATCACTACAGATCAATACGTTTTATGAACATAAACACAAATGAATGTAAATGGACTGAACACTCCAATCAAAAGATATAGGATGCCAGAATGGATTTAAAAAGAAACACAAGACTCACCTATACATTGCCTACAAGAGCCTCATTTTAGACCTAAAGACACCTGTAGATTGAAAGTGAGGGGTTGGAGAAACGTTTATCATACAGACGGATGTCAAAAGAAAAAGTAGTAAAACTTACATATATCTCAATAACACAAAAACAACAGGTGTTGATAAGTATGTGGAGAAAGGGGAATTCTTGCACTGTTGGTGAGAATGCAGACTGGCGCGGCCACTGTGGGAACCAGTATGGAGGTTCCTCAAAAAGTTAAAAATAGAACTACCCTATGACCCAGCAATTGTACTACTAGGTATTTATCCAAAGACTATAAAAACACGAATTCAAAGAGATATATTCACTCCTGTGTTTATAGCAGCATTATCAACAACAGCCATATTATGGGAACAGCCCAAGTATTCAGTGTCCATCAGCTAGCTGATGAACGGGTAAAGAATATGTGATACACACACACACACACGACTATTACTCAGACATAAAAAAGAATGAAATCTTGCCATATGAAATGATATGGCTGGAACTACAGAGTATTATATATGCTTCATGAAATAAGTAGAGAATGACAAATACCATATGATTTCACTCATGTGGAATTTAAGAAACAAATGAATAAAGGGGAGAGAGAGAGCACCAACCAAGAGACAGATTCTTAACTGTAGAGAACAAACTTATAGTCAGCAGAGGGGAGGTGTCGGGAGCGGGGAGATGGTTTAGGTAGGTGATGGGCATTAAGGAGGGCACTTGTGATGAGCACTGGCTATTGTATGGAAGTGTTGAAACACTATATTGTATACCTGTAACTAATATTACACAGTATGTTAACTGACTGGAATTCAAATAACAACTTGAAAAAAACGAAAAGGATAATATATATATATATAAATACATACTCCTCTCTCATCTACTGGAATAAGGTGGATAGATATAAACATTATTCTTTTGTACCTGTATTAAGCTACTTCTGATTTTTGTTTGTTTTGTTTTGGTTCTTAGTCTAAGTTAGAACGATGTTGAATATTTTATTTGAGCTTTTCTGAGGCTTAATGAGTCTTTTGAACACTTGGAGTTTTTTTAAATAGTATTGCTCTCCCATAAAAGTGGCTCTATATTTTTAATCACCTCTTTAAAATATGTTGGTTTACCCTTTAGAAGAAAGGTGGTAATTATTAGGCTTACAAAGGGAATTATTACATAATTCTGTTATGCCTATTAAAATTTGAAGACCATATTTTTATTTTTATTAAAAATAGGCTTTAGAAAGCCTTTATAGCTTTAGAAGGCTTTATAGGCTTTTTAAGTTGAGCTTGTAAAACCGCAGGTGTGAGAATGTGGGCGTATCCAATAATGTCTAATGTCATTCTAACCTAAGCTTCATAGGCATCATTTGACTACCGTGTCCCATTGTTAAACAAGCACCTGTGAAGTCTTTCAGACAAAGGTGTTAGTGTAGCACATGACTCTCTATCTGTACATGACTAAATCTATCTGTTAGCTTTTTCCCTATTTCTCTCACCCCTCACTCACCACCTCTGGCAGCCACCAATCTGTTCTCTGTATCTGTGAGCTTGGTTTGCTAATTTATTATTTATTTAATTTATAGAGTCACAATGTAAGAGAGATGACACAGTAATTATCTTTTCCTGACTTTGACTTATATCACTTAAGTGTAATTCTCACAAGGTCTATCCATCCTGTTACAGATATGCGGGCTTCTTTATTCATTCAACCATGGATGGAGATTTACACCACTTCCCTATCTGGGTGCCTGGGTGGCTCAGTCGGTTAAGCGGCCACTCTTGATTTCCGCTCAGGTCATGATCTCACAGTTCGTGAGATGGAGCCCTGCATTGGGCTCTGTGCTGTCAGCCCTGAGTCTGCTTGGGATTCTCTCTCTCCCCGTCTCTCTGCCTCTCCCTGGTGCTCTTTCTATCTCAAAATAAATACATAAAGATTAACAAATAATTTGAAAAAGATTGTTTCCATATCTTGGCTATTGATAAGGAATGCTGAAATGAAAGGAATGGAGTTACATATACCTTTTTGAGTTAGTGTTTTTGTTTTGTTTGGATAAATACCCAGAAGTGAAATAACTGGATCATATGTAGTTCTATTTTATTTATTATTTTTTTAGGTAGTTGAATGTCTAGGTTTATTTATTTTTATTATTAAAAAAAATTTTTTTAAGTAATCTCTATACCCAGCATGGGGTTTGAACCCACAACCCTGAGATCAAGAGTCACACGCTCCGCTGACTAAGCCAGCCAGGTGGCCCTAGTCGTAGTTTTTTCACTTTGTTGTGTGACCCTGTACATGTTGCTTTCCCACTCAAGGCTTCAATATCCTNCATCGATGGACATTTGGGCTCTTTCTGTATTTTGGCTATTGTTGATAGCGCTGCTATAAACATTAGGGTGCATGTGCCCCTTTAAAACAGCACACCTGTATCCCTTGGATAAATACCTACTAGTGCAATTGCTGGGTCGTAGGGTAGTTCAATTTTTAATTTTTTGAGGAACTTCCATGCTGTTTCCCATATTGGCTGCACCAGTTTGCATTCCCACCAGCAGTGCTAAAGAGATCCTCTTTCTCTGCATCCGCGCCAACATCTATTGTTGCCTGAGTTGTTGATTTTAGCCACTCTGACAGGTGTGAGGTGGTATCACATTGTGGTTTTGATTTGTATTTCCCTGATGAGGAGTGACATTGAGCATGTTTCATATGTCTGTTGGCCATCTGGATGTCTTCTTTGGAGAAGTGTCTGTTTATGCCTTTAGCCCATTTCTTCACTGTATTATTTGTTTGGGTGTTGAGTTTGAATAGTTCTTTATAGATTTTGGATACTAACCCTTTATCTGATATGTCATTTGCAAATATCTTCTCCCATTCTGTTGGTTGCCTTTTACTTTTGTTATGTAGTTCTCTTTTAATATTTAATATTAATATTTAATGCTTTTTCCCGTAGTGTCTGTAGCAGTTTACATTCCCACTAAGAGTGCACAGGGTTTCCCTTTCTCCACATCCTTGCCAACCCTTGTTATTTCTGATGATTAATGTTAAAGAGCCTCTTTTCATGCACCTGTTGGCCAAGATACGTCTTCTTTGGAAAAACGTCTATTCAGATCTGCCCAATTTTTAATTGGCCTTTTTTTCCCCGTTATGTTGTGTGTGTTATTCATATATTTTGGTTATTAGCCCCTTATCAGGTATATGATTTGTAAATATTTTCTTTCAATCAATAGGTTGCCTTTTCATTTTGTTGATGTTTTCTTTACTGTCAAAAGCTTTTTAGGTTGATGTAGTCTCACTTGGTCGGTTTTGCTTTTGTTGCTTTTCTTTTTGGTGTCAGATTCAAAAAATTATTGCCAAGACCTATGCCAAGGAATTTACCACTTATGCTTTATTCTAGGATTTTTGTAGTTTTAAGTCTATTTTCAAGTCTTTAGTCCATTTTTAAAAACTTTTTTAAAGTAAATGGCACTCCCAATATGGGGCTGAGCCATTAACCCCACAATCAAGAGTTGCATGCCCTGCCAACGGAGCCAGCCAGGTGCCTCTAGTCTTTAATCCATTTTGAGTTCATTTTTTTTAAAAAATATTTTTTATTTATTTCTAGGAGAGAGAGAGAGAGAGAGACAGCGTGAGCAGGGGAGGGTCAGAGAGAGAGGGAGCCAGAGACTGAAACAGGCTCCAGGCTCTGAGCCGGCAGTCAGCACAGAGCCCGACGCGGGGCTCGAACCCACGAACCGCAAGATCATGACCTAAGCGAAAGTCGGATGCTTAACCGACTAAGCCACCCAGGCACCCCTTGAGTTCATTTTTGTGTGTAGTAGAAGACAGTGGTTCAATTTCATCCTTTTGCATCTGGCTCTTCCATTTTCCCAGTACCATGTATTGAAGACACTTCTCTTTTCCCATTGTATATTTGTGGCTCCTTTATTATAAGTTAATTGACCATATATGCATAGGTTTATTTTAGGGCTCTCTATTCTGTTGACCTCTGTGTCTATTTTTTATGCTGTTACCATACTGTTTTAATTATTATAGCTTTGTAATATAATTTGAGACCAGGACACATGATACCTCCAGCTTTGTTCTTCGTTTTTGAGATTGCTTTGGCTGTTCAGAGTCTTTTTTGATTTCTTTTTCTGTGAATAATGCCATTAGGATTTTGATAGGGATTGTATTGACTCTGTATATTGCTTTGCAGAGTAGGGACATTTTAACAATATTAATTCTTTCAATCTGTGAGTAATGGAATGTCTTGTATTGTTCCTGGTCTTTAAGGGCAAGCGTTCAGCTTTTCATCATTGAGTATGGAGTTAGCTTTATCATATTGAGGTACATTCCCTCTTATACCAACTTCGTTGAGAATTTTTAAAATAAATGTTTGTTGAATTTTGCCAAATGCTTTTCTCCATCTATTCAGATAATTATATAATTGGTGGTGATGTATGATTTTGACTAATTTGTGGATGTTGAACCATCCTTGCATCCTGGACTAAATCCCACTTCATCATGGTGTATGATTCTTTCAATGTAGTTTTGAATTCAGTTTGCTAATATTTGGTTGAGGATTTTCCCATCTGTGTTCATCGGGGATATTGACCTGTAATTTTCTTTTCTCCTGGCATCTTTATTCAGTTTTGGTATTAGAGTAATACTGACTTGTAAAATGAGTTAGGAAGAGTTCCCTCCTATTGTATTTTTTGGAAGATTTGAGAAGGATTGGTCTCAATTCTCCCTTGAGAATTTGGTAGAAGTCACCTGTGAAGTTGTCTGGTCCTAGACTTGTGTCTGTTGTGAGGTTTGTAATTACTGATTCAGTCTTCTTGATAATAATTGATATGTTCAGATTTTTCTATTTCATCATTATCCAGTGTTGGTAAGCTGTATGTAGAAATTCATCTATTTCTTCTAGGTTATTCAATTTGTTGGCATATAATTGTTCATACCAGTCTCTTATGATTCTATGTATTTCCGTGGTATTAGTTGTAACATCTTTCATTTCTGATTTTATTCTGATTTTATTTGGTGAGTCTAGCTAATAATTTGTCAAAGGTTTATCTTTTCAAAGAACTAACTCTTAATTTCATTGATCTTTATGTTGTCTTTTTAGCCTTTCTGTTTTATTTATTTCTGCTCTAATCTTCGTTATTTCCTTCCTTCTATTAACTTTAAGCTTCATTTATTCTTATCTGGTTTCTTGAGGCAGAAAGTTAGGTTGTTTATTTGAGAGCTTTTTTGTTTTTTAAGGTAGGCATTTCTTGCTTTGAATACCCGTCTTAGAACTTCTTTTGCTGTATCCCATAAGTTTTAATATGTTAGATTTCTATTTTCATTTGTCTGAAGTTATTTTTTGATATTTCCTTTGATTTCTTCAATGACCCATTGGTTATTCAGTAGCATGTTGTTTAATCTCCACATATTTATGTATATTTCATTTTTCTTCATGTAATTAATTTCTAGTTTCATATCATTGTGGTAAAAAAAGATGCTTGAGATGATTCCTATCCTCTTAAATTTTTTACGACTTGTTTTGGGCTGCCTGGGTGGCTCATCAGATAAGTGTCTGACTTTGGCTCAGTTCATGATCTTACAGTTCATGATTTTGAGCCCCACATTGGGCTGTCTGCTATCAGCACAGAGCCTGCTTCAGATCCTCTGTCTCCTCTCTCTGCTCCTCCCCTGCTTGTGTTTTTTCTCTCAAAAATAAATAAACATTAAAAAAATAATTAAAAATAAAATAAATTTAAATATAATACTTAAAAAAAAGACTTGTTTTGTGGCCTAACATAGTGGCCTAACATATGATCTATCTTGAAAAATGTTCCATGTGCACTAGGAACAGGTTCGAGCAGGGCTCGAACTCACAGACCGTGAGATCGTGACCGGAGCCGAAGTCGGACAATTAACCAACTGAGCCACCCAGGCACCCTTTAAATTTTTAATGTGACATTTTATGTCTTTATATCTTAGGTGTCCCTTACCTAATTATTATAATCATAGCTTTTAGTATTTCTGTTTTATAACCTTCATGTTAACTTTGTAAGAAATTAAGCAACTACATTTATTATATATTTATCTTTCTAGTGAACTTCATTCTTTCATATGTGTTCTTGTTACAGATTGGTGCCTTTTCTTTTTAGCTTAATGAAGTCTTTTTAACAGTTCCTGTAAGGCCAGTATAGTACTGATGAACTCCTTTAGTTTTTACTTGTCTAGAAAACTCTTTATCTCACCTTCACTTCTGAATGATAACTTTGCTGGGTACAGTATTCTTGGTTGGAAGTTTTTTCCTTCATCACTTTCAATATGTCACACCACTCCCTTCAGGCCTGCAACATTTTTGCTGAAAAATCTACTTACAGTCTTATGGGGACTCCCTTGTAGGTAAGAAGCTTTTTTTTCTTCTTCCTGCTTTTAATATTCTCTCCTTGTCTTTAGCTTTTGACATTATAAGTAAAATGTGTCTTGGTGTGGATTCCTTTGTGTTCCTCTGATTTGGAATTTTCTGGGCTTCCTGGATCAGAATGTCTGTTTTCTGACCCAGGTTAGAGAAGTTTTCTGCCATTATTTCTTCAAATAATATTTCTGCCCCCTTTTCTCTCTCTGTTCTTTCTGGCACTCCTATTATGGAGTGAATGTTAATCTGCTTATTGTTGTCCTAGAAGTCCCTTAAGCTACCTTCACTTTTAAAATTCTTTTTTCGGGGTGCCTGGGTGGCTTAGTCGGTTAAGCGACCGACCTCGGCTCAGGTCATGATCTCGCGGTTCATGGGTTCGAGCCCCACGTCAGCCTCTGAGCCTGTTTCAGATTCTTTGTCTCCCTCTCTCTCTCTGACCCTCCCCTGCTCATGCTTTCTCTCTCAGAAATAAAATAAAACATTAAAAAAAATTAAAATTCTTTTTTCATTGCACTGCTCTGATTGAATGCCTTCTAGTTAACTGATCTTTTCTTCTGCTTCATCTTGTTTGTTGTTGAACCACTCTATTGTATTCTTCTGCTCTCTGACTTCTACTTGGTATTTTCTTATTTTTTTTTTAATCTCTTTGTCGAAGTTCTCACTGTATTCCATTCTTCTCCCAAGTTCAGTGAGTACCTTTATGACCATTATTCTGAGCTTTTTATTGGGTAAATTATTTATCTCCATTTCTTTAAGCTTCTTTTTCCCCCTGAGGTTTTAATCTTGATTTTCATTTAGAACATATTTCTCTGTTTCTTTGTTTTGCTTTTCTTTCTGTGTTGGTTTCTATAGCTGATGACGCAACCACTTCTCCCAATCTTGAAGGAGTGGCCTCATGTAGGAGATGAACCTTGTTATTCAGCCCTGCCTCAGCTCTTGGTTGTCTTTTAAACCTTTGTATTTGTCCAAGCAGCCTATTAAATTTTTAATAGCTCCCACCAGTCAGGATTTGCCAAGACCTGTCAGTGTCCCAAAGGAAAAGATCTTACCACCTAGGTTCAGGCCAACTGACAGCCAGATCCTCAGGTATCAGCTGGTAGAATTCCCCTGGGATGCCATCTGACCCAGGACTCTTATTTGTTGGGAGATTTTCAGTAACCAATTCAGTTTATTTGCTGGTCATGGGCCTGTTCAAATTTTCTATTTCTTCCTGTTTGAATTTTGGTAATGTGTGAGTATCTAGGAATTTGTCCATTTCATCTAGATTGTCCAATTTGTTGACATATAATTTTTCATAATATTCCCTTATAATTGTATTTCTGTGGTGTTGCTTGTGATCTCTCCTCTTTTTTTTGTATGTGTGATTTTATCTTTTGAGTCTTCTCTTTTTTCTTTTTGAGAAGTCTAGCTAGGAGTTTATCAATTTTGTTTATTCTTTCAAGAAATCAGGTCTTAATTTCATTGATCTGTTCTACTGGGTTTTTTTCCCTTAATTCTATATCATTCATTTCTGCTCTAATATTTATTATTTCCCTTCTTCTCTGGCTTTGGGCTTTATTTGCTGCTCATTTTCTATCTTCTTTAGGTGTAAGGTTTGGTTGTGTATTTGGGACCTTTCTTGATTCTTGAGACAGGGCTGAATTGCAATGTATTTTCCTCTTAGGGCTACCTTTGCTGCATCCCAAAGGGTTTGGACTGTCGTGCTTTCATTTTCATTTGCTTCCATCTATTTCTTAATTTTTAATTTATTTCCTGGTTAACCCATCCGTTTTTCAGTAGGATGTTTTTTAACCTCCATGTATTTGAGGTCTTTCCAAAATTTTTCTTCTGGTTGATTTCAATTTTCATAGAGTTGTGATCCGAAAATATGCATGGTATGATCTCAGTATTTTTGTACGTGTTGAGGGCTGATTTGTGATCCAATATGTGATAGATTCTGGAGAATGTTGCATGTGTACTTGAGAAGAATATGTATTCTGCTGTTCTAGGATGAAATGTTCTGGATATATCTGTTAAGTCCATCTGTTCCAGTATGTCATTCACAGCTGTTGTTTACTTGTTGATTTTTTGCTCAGATGATCTGTCCATTGTGATAAGTGGAGTGTTAAAGTCTCCTATAATTATGGTATTATTATCAATAAGTTTGCTTAAGTTTGTGATTTATATATTTGAGTGTTCCAAGTTGGTGGCATAAATATTTATAATTGTCAACTTTTCTTAATGGATAGATGCCTTAGTTATGATATGATGCCTTTCATCTCTTGTTACAGTGTTTGTTGTTGTTTTTTTATTAATTTATTTATTTCTAGGAGAGAGAGAGAGACAGCGTGAGCAGGGGAGGGTCAGAGAGAGAGGGAGACACAGACTCTGAAATAGGCTCCAGGCTCTGAGCTGGCAGTCAGCACAGAGCCCGACGTGGGGCTTGAACCAATGAACCGCGAGATCATGACCTAAGCAAAAGTCGGACGCTTAACCGACTAAGCCACCCAGGCGCCCTGACAGTGTTTGTTTTAAAATCAATTAGTCAGATGTAAGTATGGCTACTTTGGCTTTTTTTTTTTTTTGATGTCCATTAGCATGATAGATGGCTCTCTATCCCCTCACTTTCAATCTACAGGTGTCTTCAGGTCTAAAATGAGTCTCTTATAGGCAGCTTATAGGTGGATCTTATGTCTTTTGATTGGGGCATTTAGTCCACTTACATTTAGAGTGATTTTTGAAAGATATGAATTTAGTGTCATTGTGTTATCTGTAGATTTCATGCTTGTGGTGATGTCTTCTGGCCCTTTGTAGTCTTTGCTGCTTTCCACTCACAGAGTCCCCTTAAGATTCTTGCAGGGTTGGTTTAATGGTCACGAACTCCTTCAGTTTGAATTTGTCTGAGAAAGTCTTTCTTTCTCCTATTCTGAATGACAGCCTTGCTGGATTCCTATTGAGCACATTGAATATTTCCTGCCACTCCCTTATGGCCTGCCACATTACAGTGGACAGGTCTGCCACTAAACTTATGTGTCTGCCCTTGTAGGTCACGGACCATTTGTTCCTAGCTGCTTTTAGGATTCTCTTTATCTTTGCATTTTACAAGTTTCACTATGATATGTTGTGATGCTGACCCATTTTTTCTTTTAATTTTTTAAAGCTTATTTATTTTGAGAGAGAGCACAGGTGGGGTAGGGGCAGAGAGAGAGAGAGGGAAGAGAGAGACTCCCAAGCAGGCTCCTTACTATCAGCACAGAGCCTGATGCAGGGCTCAAATTCATGAACCATGAGACTGTGACCTGAACTGAAATCAACAGGCCGACTGAGCCACCCAGGTGCCGTGGCATTGACCTATTATTGTTGATTTTGAAGGGAGTTCTCTGTACCTCTTGGACTTAGATGTCTGTTTCCTTACCCAGATTAGGGAAGTTCTCAGCTATAATTTGTCCAACAAACCTTCCACCCCTTTTCCTCACTTTTCTCCTTCTGGGACTACTATGACATGGATATTGTTTTGTTTCATTTTTTACATTCTTCTTTGCATTTATTTGCATTGCTTAAATATTTATGACTATGCTTTTTAAATGAAATCAAAGCAATTATATTTTTAAATATTTGGAAATTTTAAGCTCACAGAAAGGTCACAAAAGAAGAGCATGTTAAAACAATTCAAGAGGAGACACTCAAGAGCTTGGAGGCGTTAAGATGGCAGAGAAGTAGGGGGACCTCGATTATCCTGGTCCCTCAAACACAGCTGTACTGAGGTCATATCACTTGGAAAGCCCAGGAAATCGATCTGCGGAGAGGTAGAAGGCTGTCTACAGTTGGAGGGAGACAGCTTGGCGGGATCTCAGTGCATGTATGTGAATCAGGGGAGATCTTGAAGCATCTCTTGATGGATAGGGAAATGGATGGAACATAGTGGATAGAAGAAAGAAAGAAATAGTTTTACAAACTTGCATCATAAAAGGCATTACAAGCAGTTTTGCTTGAATTTAATAGAAGACATTGCAGTAAAAGAGAAGAAATTGCTAAGCCTCAGCTAAATGTTTTTCTCCACTAAATTTTTTAGCTAATAAAGATGATCAGAAGTTAAAAAGGAAAGATCACAAATACTACATGTCTAGACGTTTTAATTTTAGATCCCATTGGTTGATTTCCTTTATTAAAAGACAAGGAGGTTAACATTCTTCTACTTTTTTCGGCTTCCCTTCTGTTTCTTTTTGTTAGTTACATAATTTTACAGTTACAAAACATTTACCTTCCCTCTGTAATCATAATTTTCATATTTATTTACTTTCAATTCTCCATGTAAGTGCATTAAATACTTGACATATTTTTGTTTTTTACTACATCTCATCCATCCTAGAGGATGAAAAAATAAACTCATCTCCTGGTTTGCTGACTTCATTGCTATATAGTTTTTTAAAATTCATTTTTATATGTGTTGCTTTGCCTACTACATATACGCTAATTTTATGTTTGTATTAGATCTTGGCTAGCACACATTTTTTTAGTTGCATGATCTTTTCTGGAGAGCATTGTAGATATTATTCCACTAGAGCATTTATTTGGTGTTCTAGTGCTTTACCAAAATTTTCTCCTTTTACTTTTGATCATCTAGAATTCATAAATGAGGAATATTTTCAAGAAAAGTGCTCAGTTCCTATAGTTCTTCAGCTCTTGCCTGGTGGACGTTTTCTGCCTGTTGCCTTTCCACATCAAGAAAACTTGACTGGGAATAATATTCTTAATCTAACTTTTTCCTCTTAGAATCTTTTGGGCATTATTCTAAGTAAACCACAAATAAAACTGCTTCCAAGTGATAAATATCATGCTGAATTAAAAAAAAAAGGCTGAAACATTTTTTTTTTACAAATAGTTTATTGTCAAATTAGTTTCCACATAACACTCAGTGCTCATCCCCACAAGTGTCCNCCCCCCTCCCCAGCAGAGTTTTTCTGTTTCGGACCTTCTCCTTTTCCCCTCTCACTCCCCGTAGAGGGTAGAGGGGGATCGCCTCCCACCCTGGAGTCTCCGATCCTGGCCCGATTTTATCTTCCCTGGTTCGCACTCACATTAGAAGGCTCTCTCAGTGGATTCTGCGTCATTTTTCTCCCAATCTCTCAGGTTTTGTAAGGTTTCCAATGGCTTAAGTTCTTTTCCGTGTGATGTATGGGCGCGAGTGCAAGTACGGAGCTCCTTACTTCTCCGCCATCTTGCCCTCTTCCTGAAACATTTTTTAGTAAAGTCAAGAACAATATAGAAAGGTACAGCATTATTATTATTATTCAACATATTAAGGCATTCGTATAAATATAGTTGACCCTTGAACAGTGCAGGGGTTAGAGGCACCAACCTCCATGCAGTGAAAAATCTGCATATACCTTGACTCCATGAAAATTTAACTACGGATGGCCTGCTGTTGACCAGAAGCCTTACTGATAACATAAAGAGTTGAAATACGTATTTTGGATGTTATGTGTAGTCTACTGTATTCTTCCAATAAAGTAAGCTAGAGAAAACATTATTGAGAAAATCAGAAGGAAGAGAAAATACGTTTACAGTGCCATACTGTATTTATGGGAAAAAAGGGGGAAAAATTTGCATCTAAGTGGACCTGTGCAATACAAACCTGTGTTGTTCAAGGCAGCTGTACAAGAGAATGAAATAAAAGTAGTGACTTACCAAATCCATGCCTAAAGAAATTAAGAGCAATGCAGAATGTCCATTATCACTATTTTATTTCAAAAAATTTCTAGAGGTTTCAACTCCTTTCACTGATTATTGTGTTTTATATCTCTGTATTGCTAAATTATATGTTTTAGTAATATTTCTTGGTTAGCTTTAGGTTTTACGTTTTGATGCCTCAACGTGGATGGTGAAGATTTAACTCTCTTTTACCACCCGCCAACACACATACACACTCATTTCCCCATATAGATGTATTGTAAGCTCTGTTAGTTCAATATTCAGGACGTACAGTACCATGACTGTGTAAATGCTATTCACAGGTGAGTTATGTGGTATACTGTGATTACTTTTCCTCATCTGCACAGAAAAGGAAATTATAGTATACTGTGATTTTTCTTTTCCTGAAATTAATAATTGCTTTTTATTGCTTGCTTAGTTTTCTATGTATTTGCTAGTATTTTAAGCCCAAACTCTCCCCAGATTTGTAATTTATTTCCCATATGTTCTGGGAGTTTTATTACCTACAACTTATTGAAGAAAATTTCCCTGCATTCTCCAGGCCTGCTCATGTAGTTACTCATTGGACCTGCTGTACAGGCCTCATCTTGGCTTCTGTTTTACTGTAGTCCTGTGGCTTCTCTTCACTTTTCCTTGTATTGGATCTCATTCCCTGAATACCAGACTTTCCTAGTCTTGATTTATTTCTTTGTTTTTTTTTGTAGAGCCAATTCTCCAGTAGCTTCTTAAGAAAGGGAGCATGGGGAAAGAATTTGGAGATCTTGGACACCTAAAAATGTCTTTATTTAATCTTATGTTGTATAGTCTAGCTGGATTTTTTATTTTATTTTATTTTTTAAAAGGTTTTATTTTCAAGTAATCTCTATACCCAGTGTGGGTCTCAAACTCACAACCCTGAGATCAAGAGTCACATGCTCCAGTGTCTGAGACAGCCAGGCACCCCTGGATTTTTTTTTCAGTTTATTTATTTATTTTGAGAGAGAGAGCAGAAGTAGGGGAGGGGCAGAGAGAGAGGGAGACAGAGAATCCCAAGCAGGCTCCACCCTGCCAGCACAGAGCCTGATTTAGGGCTTGATCTCTCGAACCATGGGATCATGACCTGAGCCAAGATCAAGAGTCAGACACTTAACTAACCGAGCCACTCAGGCACCCCTGGATTTGTTATTTTAGATTGGAAACAATTTTACCTCAAAATTTTGAAGTCATTGAACTGTTGTCTTCTAGCTCTCAATATTGCTTTAGAGATATCAAATTATCTTCTGATTCTTCAGTTTTTACATGACATTTTTCTCTTGAAAGCTTCTAGGAGCTTTTATTTGTTACCACTGTTATAGAATTTCACAATAGTTTGACTCTCTGTTTATTCTTTGGATTAGATGCTCAATAGGCTCTTCAATCTGGAAATTTAGGCTCTTGTATTCTAGAAAAAGGTTTTGAATCTATTCTTTGATAATATCCTTGACTCTGTTTTTTTTTCTATCTTTGACTTCTTAGCCTGGTCTACTAATTTTCTTAGTTTTTCCATCCATTTTTTTTCACATCCTTGTCTTTTATACTTTCTGGAAGATTTTTTTCTTTTTCCTTTTTTAAAAATATATACTTAAAAAATGTNTTCACATCCTTGTCTTTTCATTATACTTTCTGGAAGATTTTTTTCTTTTTCCTTTTTTAAAAATATATACTTAAAAAATGTTTTTTAACTTTTTTAAAATTTATTTTTGAGAAGCAGAGAGAGACAGAGCATGAATGGAGGAGGAGCAAAGAGAGAGGGAGACACAGAATTGAAAGCAGAATCCAGACTCTGAGCTGTCAGCACAGAGCCTGACATGGGGCTTGAACCCATGAACTGTGAGATCATGACCTGAGCTGAAGTCAGACACTTAAGCAGCTGTGCCCCTGGAAGATTTTTTTCAACTTTACCTTCTAACCACCCCATTGAATTTTTTTATCTCTGCTACCACATTTTTAATTATTAATAGCTTTTGTTTGTTCTCAGAATTCTCCCTTTAAAAATAATCCTAAGGATAGGAATGATTTATTTTTTTGAAAATGTCTTCTCCCTTCTTTGTCTTGTTTACCCCTATTATATATATTTTTGACTATCCAGTAGCCCTTGGCTAATTTGCTTATATTTAAAATTTGCATACTAAAAAGCTATTGAGATTCTCTGTGCATGTGAATCTTCTCATCTGGGGCCTACTTACTTTATTGAGTGGTCTGGCAAGGCCTTATTTGGGGAAAGTCCTATATTAGTACTTATAGGTCTTTTCTTCCAACTAGTCAGAATTCCTAGAGAAGAATCTTCTAAGCTCTTTTCTAGAGGGGAAAGTCCTGAGTGCATTCTGTTCATCAAGTAAAGAGAAGAACTGTGGTCTAGATGTTTATCACATAAAATTTCAATCTATTTTTCTACCTTCGGTTGTGCTTAGTGTTTCCTAGTCTAACCATTTTCTCTTTTTTTAAGGAAATAGTAATTGAAATATACAAACAGAAAGTGCACACACATATGTATATATCTCAATAGATTCTTACACAGGGAGCACACCTGTGTAAACACCACCCAGATCAAGACAGAAAATATAATCAGGGGACCCCTGGATATCTCAGTTGATCGTCTGACTCTTGATTTCGGTTCAGTTCATGATCTCATGGCTGTGGGATTGAGCTCCATGTTGGGATTCTCTCTCCCTCTCGTTCTGCCTCTCTCTCTGTCTCTATTGAAACAAAACAAAACATAAGCAGTACCTCAGATGACTACTTTGTGATATTCCCAGTCATTCCCCTCCCTCCACCAAAGGCTGACTACTATCATTCTAGATTAGTTTCTGCCTGTTGTTAAACACACACACACACACACACACACACACACACAAATATATATGTAATTTCCTTTTGTATTGGCTTCTTTTACTCAACATTATGTTATTGAGATTTAGCCATATTATCACTTGTAGAATTTACAATTTATTTATCTATTTTACTGTTGGATAACAAGTGAGTTAGAATCAAAGAATTATGGTTCTATATTTCAAGCACTGTGTTTTTTTCAATTTTAATGTTTTGAGGAATAATTGACAAGCATAATTATATGTATTTAAATTATACAACATGATGATTTGATATATATATATCTATAGCAGAATGATTACAAGATCAAGATAATAAACATTTATCACCTGACACAAAGTAGGTAAATCTTTTTTCACTCCTACCCTCTGCCCCTTTCAAATATACATCATTGTGTTATTAACTATAGTCACCACCATGCTGCAAATCCGATCTTCAGAACTTTTTCTTCTTATAACTGAAAATTTGTGTCCTTTGATTTTCCCTCTCCCTAGTCCCTGGCAACCACCATTCTATTCTGTTTTTATGAAATCAGCTGAGCATTGTGTTAAATGCTTTATGTATGTGATCCTATTTATCTTTGTAATAACCCTAGAGTTAGGTCATTCATTCATTCATTCATTCCTCATTCCATTAATAAATATTTCTTTATATCTATTATATACCAGATACTTTTGTAGGTGTTGGGGAATCAGCCAAAACAAACAGACATGTATCTATCAATGGTTTAATAAAACAGGCAAGAATCTATGCCCTCTTGGAGTTTACATTTTACAGGCAAAATATGTGGTTTACTAGAAAATGGATAAATGTAGCTGAGAAAGATAAAGGAAGGAAGGGGATGTAAGGAGCTGGTGATGAAGGAGGGATGTTCACGATTTTAGATAATGGGCAAAGGAAGATACCACTGAGAAAATGGCCTTTGAGTCCAAGCTGAAAGGGAAGCAGGAGGTAGGGTATCCTCAGCAGAAGAATATCCCAGGCAAGACTAAAGGCCTACAAGAAGAAGCTTTTTGGTCTTCTGAAAACAAGAAGGCAGCGTGGCTGGAAGGAGGGCACAAGGAGATACAGTTATGGAGGCACACGCTGGGTTAGATCTTGCAGGCTACCTTAAGGACTTTTGTTTTTGCCTAAGGGAGACAAAAGGCACTGAGGTCTTTGATCAGAGGAGGGACATGATTGGACTTAAATATTAACAAAATCATTCTGTCTGTTTTATTGAATGGGGCAAAAATTAGGGCAGGGTGGCCTGTTACTAGCTATTCCCATTAGGCAGGTGAGGAGAGGAGACTTGGATTTGACCCAAGTCATAAACTCATTTTTAAAAATCTTTTTTAAAAAAGTTTTTAAATGTTTATTATTTTTGAGACAGACAGAGACAGAGCACAAGCAGGGGTGGGGCAGAGGGAGAAGGAGACACAGAATCCGAAACAGGCTCTGGGCTCTGAGCTGTCAGCACAGAGACCGACACGGGGCCTGAACAAATGAATTGCGAGACCATGACCTGAGCTCAAGTAGGATGTTTAATCGACTGAGCCACCCAGGCACCCAGATCTTTTTTTAAGAGCCTTTTTAAAAAAAAGTTCATTCATTTATTTTGAGAGAGACAGAGACAGTGTGATCAGGGGAGGGGCAGAGAGAGGAAGGAGAGAGAATCACTGTGCTGCCAACACAGAGCCTGACACAGGGCTGCAACTTATGAAACCGTGAGATCATGACCTGAGCTGAAACTGAGTCGGACTCTCAGCCCACTGAGCCACCCAGGCGTCTCAAGTCCTAAACTCTTAAGTCAAGCGGACCAACAGCATCAACATCACCTGGGACCTAGAAATGCAGACTCTTAGGCCCCACCCCAGACCAGCTGAATCTGCATTTTAGGAGGAGCCTCAAGTGATTCGCTTGCGCATTAAAGTTTGAAAACCCTTGGTATAAACCTCAAAGAGATACTGCTGTTGAAGCTCATTGATCAGGAAAGAATACTATTGAAGTGGTGTTCTAAGGCATTGTTATTTGGTAGCAAATAAACAGAGAAGAGAGAGAGATACCAAACAGGAGGAAATTGCAATAACACAGAAGCTTAGGGCCGAATGACTGAAGTGAGACAGTAACAGTAGGAATGAAAGCTCATTTTTAAGAAGGCATGGAGGCAAGAGTTTTTTAATGAAAAAGTCTATAAAACGTAGGCAATGATTACATATACTGGTGAGTGGGAAGGGACCATGAGACAGAGTGAGGTAAAGGGTAACTCACTGAAGTTTCACACCTTCGCAAGAGAAGAATTGGATCATTACCGGAAAAAGAGAAATAGGAACAGGGCTTGTGAGGATGTGGTCAAAGCAAGTTTCGAAGTGCTGAACGGAAGTTGGTGGTGGCTGCAAATGTTCAGCAGGTGGTCCGGAATCTGGATGGGGAAGACTCAGAGCTGAAGTACTAGTTCTGGAGTCCTTTGCCTGGAGGTGCCCACTGAAGCAATGGGAGTGATTGAGGTACTGGGGGAGAAGCCACAAGCAGGACTGTGGCCACATATCTAGAACAGGCACTCCTTTTAGAAAGGGTAGGAGGCAAGAATAGGGCAGTCACAGAGGAGGGAAGAGAGTGTAGCATCTCTAAAACCAAGGGTGGGGAGAGGGTTCCTATTTGGCCACAGGCCCATGGAGATTAAGAGAAATGAAAGGGTGGATTTCAGCTAAAGTCAAATCAGGCTATTGGTGTACTTTATTATTTTTTTTTTTAAATTTATTCCTGAGAGAGAGAGACAGCGTGAACAGGGGAAAATCAGGAGAGAGAGACACAGAATCCAAAGCAGGCTCCAGGCTCTGAGCTAGCTGTCAGCACAGAGCCCGATGGGGGGCTCAAACCCACGAACTGTGAGATCATGACCTGAGCCAAAGGCAAACTCTTAAGCAACTGAGCCACCCAGGTGCCCCATATTGGTGTACTTCAAAGAAAATGATTTTACAGGAATGAAAGCCAGAAGCTTAGGGAGAGAGTGGGTGGTCAGGAGACATGACCTTCACCCTTAGAGATGTCCCAGCCACCAGAAAGGCAGACAAGATAACCACAATAGGCAATTATCAGACAGCTCACACTTATTGACAACTGCATGGTTATATATGCATGATTCATACTAGTTTTGTTTTGTAACGCATCAACGTATTATATATGCGTGGTTCTAGGATTTGCAAAGCTCTATATGAAAGTCAGACTTGAAACAAGTTATATTTCTGTTTGGTCTTTTTGAAAAACCTCATTAGAATTTTTTGGTCACATTTCATCGAACTCGTGCAGACTTTTACTGCGGCTCCTATTGTTTTCATTGCTGGTTACTTCGTGGAAAAGATCTGTTTTTGTTTGTTTGTTTGCTTGTTCATTTTAGCTCATCTTTGCTGCTTTATCAAGAGTGACTCCATCATTATGGAGCACTGATAGCTCCAGAAACAGTCAGCCCTGTGTAAATGACCATCAGGTGACCAAGAACGACAGCCTCATCAGCCCAAGTGTCACTCAGTGATGCCATGTCAGAAGAATGCTCCAGAGCTGCCTTTGCAATAAAAATCACCCATGTATCACTCATGTGATACATTCTGTCAGAATCAGAGTCATAACAGATTTGATTTACTCTAAGTAAACATTTGACATTGTTCTATCCAGTGCCTTCTCAAAGATGGAGTAAGCCAAAATATATCTTCCTCTAAAAAAATCACTTCCTTTAAAAAAGAAAACGTGATGGAAAATATGAAAAAAGCATGAATATTTAAAGTGTTTACAACTTCCACATTTTTCTAAGAAGCAGAAAATAGTTTATTGCTGTCTCCCCGGCTTCTTGCAGTGGTGACGCGTCTAGACTGGCCCACCTTACGCATCCACTTGACAGGATGTGTGTGTGTGCAGATGAATTGGGTGTGGACTTTGGAGCATAAGAGATCAGGTAGGCGGCAAGTGTAGTATTTCTTCAGAACTGAAGAAATGAAGGTTTACACTAAATGAGAACAAGCAGAAGTTAAAGGTAAAAGTATTGTAATGGAAATTAGAGAGTTCCAGGTATATGGTATACTTCTTTCCAAGTTGCACTACTTTGCATTTAAGAAGATTTGGTCTGTTAAATGTGAATAATTATAGAGTCTATCTTACAGTATTGTTGTGAGAAATAAATGGAGAAAATGAATACAAAGCAAACACATGGTGTTTAATAGGTGTTTGAGAAATGATGGTGGTTAGGTTGCTTATATATGCTCTCTCCACCAAAGCATTTGTTCAGGAGGGATTGTATTTGCTTTCTCTCCGGTGGAAGGAATTTGGGGTAGGGTGGAGGTTGGTAAGTCATATGGAGTCTTTCTAGAAAGAGAGGGAGGCGGTGGGAGGAGTGGTCCATGCCCTCCTGCAAGTGCCTCGTTACCACGGAGATCTGTGGGTTACCCAGCCGTTGTGGCCGTAGATGGGGCCATATGTGTTCTTCTGGCTTGAGACATTCCCTGCTTGAGTCCAATTGACAGCTCTGGGCCTTCATTCCCTATCCTGGTATCTTGCCTTCCCCATTTCTTGGGAACCTAGATGGGATTCTTTCTCTCTGCCCAGATGCCAGATGCAGAGTTCATTTCCTTGGGACTCCTCTGCAACCCAGCACCAACTCTTGGGTCTAGGTCAGGATGAAATCTTCTCAGGTCAGACTCAGGTAGCATCCCCTCATAAGCATCCATGACACTTACGGCTGGTATCAGGGTCATTGCAGTGATTATTAACAAATTAAAGCATGAAAAGAGAGAAATTTGCCTGACCACATAAAAGTAACATTGGTTTCAGGCACTTGCATTTTCTTATCGTTTGTGTCTAATTAACTTGTAACACCACATATATGGCTATCATTAACCGACTCTGACTCACTTCAACCTGCACTATGATCGTCTGTCCGTTTGTGTTTATTACACTAAAATAATAGTAACCTTGTAATATTTGTATTAAAAAAGAGGTAGTGATATTGTATGTCACTCAAAACAGTCGATATTGGTATTTATGGAGATAATATAATCCTTTCCTGAAAATCTCACTCCAACTCTGGAGTCTACTTCACAAACCCACCTTTGGAGACTGCATTCCTTTCTTTCCTTGTTTTGTTTTGTTTTGCTTTGTTTTTGAGACCCTATATTTTTAATACTTCTCTGGGGTGGTGGTTTTTACCCTTTTCTGTGGGTGTCATTGACACATTAAGTTAAGGGACTCATGGACTCTAAAGCCTTTTCCCCAGAAAAATGCACATAGTCATAAATTTCACATACAATTCAGAGTTCAGAGAACCCTTGGTTTCCTTAAAATCTAGGTGAAGAAACTCAGTTCTGGAAGATTGGGATTTTTTTTTTTTTTTTTTTTTGGTGCCAGGCACTGTTACAATGACAAACAAGGAAGGTGACTTAAAGCTTGCGCGTACAACTGCGTGGGTGTGTATGTGTGTGTGCACGCTTGGCATTTTCCTCCAACTTCCCAGCTACTTGTCACCCAACAAGGAAATGAGGGTGTAAGAGTAAAAACTTTAAAATGCTCATCATGTTAGGCATGCAAAGAGTGGGTGACATTTACTTAGAGCCCTTGCTAGATTTCAGAGACAAAGCAATGCCTGGATGCAGAGGGAGAAACTCGTTGAATTTATTTGGAATTGTTTTACAGCATTGAAACTGTTCACACTTGCTTCCTTCGGTGGCGAGGGTGGGGTGGCGTGGCGTGGTGATGCAACTGAATTCCTAAAAGGAGCTTGGCAATTCGTAGAAAATACCTCAGGAAGGGTGATAAGAACTCTGAGTCATCAATCTGCTTCTAAGTCAGCAATCTAAGGGCTATGAGGAAAATGGAGTTTATAGCATAATAAACACAACGGACAACCAGCTCTCAAGCTCTCTATTCAGCGCTGTATTTGAGACTGGGTTTTGGCTTTCCTCAGCCACTTGACAGGGAATGCATCATCTACTTTGCCCTGTTGGTGGAGTGGAATTCCACTAAAAGAAATCTGTGTTTGCAGATCTATCAGGCTCCTGTTCACAAGATAAGGTGCAGTTTACCTGAATAAATCTCTGCCCTTTTTTTCTCATATCTGGGTGAGATTTCTTTCCCCTGCTGCTTCTAGAAGAATTTATGAAGGACTGGTCACATACTAGTTGGTCTTTATAACAACCATCTAAATTTTTTTTGTTTTTATTATTTATTTTTGATATATAGAGAGACAGAGCATGAGCAGAGGAGAGGCAGAGAGAGAGAGGGAGACACAGAATCTGAAGCAGCCACCAGGCTCCGAGCTGTCAGCACAGAGCCCCACGCGGGGCTCAAACTTATGACCCGTGAGATCATGACCTGAGCTGATCCAGCAGAACCACCCAGGTGCCCCAATATAACAACCATCTAAAGAAAAAGAATAATCCTTTGATTACTTTCTAGTACCTCCAAGGTATGTACACGTATGGACTATTTCTTTCTCATTTTTCCAAGCCCCTGGTTTCCAGAAAAGTGAGAAAAGGCAGTTCAGAAGGGCACTGAAGTTTTTAGACTCAAGCATGGTTGGGAAATAACACAAGGCTGAGGGAAGCCGAGACACCCTGCGATGCTTCCTGTAAAACTTGGGAATTTTAAGAAAAAGGATATAAATGATGATCCATCTTTGGAGGTGGGGCACCGAAATGAAAAATAGAAACCAACCCTTTCTATACTCCGTGAAAATAACCACTAGCAAAGTGGGCAGAGATTCTAAGTGCGTTTTCCTTTTATATACGTTAACGCTAAAGTTGGAATCAGTGCGTGGAACGCGGGCCAGGACAGTGTATTCAGTGTATGCAGAAGCCCAGGACTGATATGGTTGTCTCAGCCGATTTCCTGCAGCTGGGGAGCTGGGGGAGGGGCGGGGGGGTGTTAATNTTCAGGTTAAGCACATGGAAAGTTGTTCAGCCATCCCTTTTACGGCACCGTTTCCATTAGCTGCTCCCACAAGCCGGAGTTTATCTGATTGTGCTGTAGATGGAAACTTCAGGATAAAATTCAATGGCCGAAGGCTGAGTGAAGTTTACCCTGGCTGTGGTTATGAAGAGGGTAAGTGAATAAACCACTTTGTTGCTCTCGTGTTTATTTTCTCCTGTGCTAGATTTTATACACCGTAAAATGAGAAAAGCGCACTCTTCCAATTACGGTTAACCGTTTAGATTTGCTTGATGACGGTTTTTAAGTGATCACAGGCCAAAGCCAAGAAATTAAAACACGTAATTAAGCGTGCATGCCAAACAAAGTTGCTTCAGTTTCCTCTTGAAAAAAAATATTTTTATTAATTAAACAGCTTGTTTGGTTAATTGAACTGTTACTGAAATGTCTTTCCACACTGAAGGAACGTTCATTGGGCTGTTGAGTAAAAATAGATTTCTTCAAAGCCGAGAACAGTCCTGGGCACATAGAAGATTTTATGAAAAGAGCTAATGATTATTTCTCCCTTTCTTTTTTTTTCAGTCTGCACTTACATTAATGGGTTTTAGAAGGTATTTTCTAGTCACTTGTATAAAATCTTATGCAATACATCAGTGATGAATTAAAAAGGAAGTAGAAGATAGAGTTATTACTTGAAAATAATTTAATTTACATCTTTCCCACTGTGATTCAAACTGTTCTGTTTCTGAGAACATTAATGAACATTTTTCTTCTGAATGTTCAAAAAATTTTTGGGATATCGCATGTTTTACAACATTGTTCATCATTGTGAAAACTTGGGAACAATCAAATGTTCGTAAATAGGATAGTGGTTAAATCACTTGAATAGTGCATAACCTGTGAAAAAGAATGAAAAGAATCTGTATTTATTAACATGAAACCAGTCTAAATCATATTGCTAAGTTAAAAAGAAAGCAAGTTTCTAAAATATAGTAAGTAAGTATAGCATATTTTCATTTTTGCACGTGCAAACAAATACCAGTATCTACATTTACAAATCTGTAGTGATATTCACCAAACCATTTATAGTGGCTACTTGTGGGGAGCTAAATACAAGTTTTCTTTCTATTCTGTAGTCATTAAAATGTAAGTGGTGGGGATATTGTTTAATCTACTCCTAAAACCTCAGTGTATATAATTGTGTCTGGTACATAATAGGCATGTGATAAATAGTATTGAGTGAATGAATGAATGAAGAGATTTCTATAATATTTAAATTATTTAATGTTTATTTTTGAGAGAGAGACAGAGAGAGACAGTGTGAGCAAGGGAGGGGGCAGAGAGAGAGGGAGACACAGAATCTGAAGCAGGCTCCAGGCTCTGAGCTGTCAGCACAGAGCCTGATGTGGGGCTCGAACTCACAAATCGCGAGAGCATGACCTGAGCCAAAGTCGGCTGCTTAACCAACCGAGCCACCCAGGTGGCCCTAAATTAATTAAAACTGGCATGGTTAATTTACAAACAAATAAGATCCACAGAATACCTTCATTTTTAAATATAAAAAGTGATTTAGAACAACTTTCAAAGCCTCATCAGTATCTTTGAAGAAGATACTCTTCTTTCCCACTTTTTGCAATACTTCCTTTTCCTAGCTAATTTTGGTTCAAAGGAAAATGAAAAGGTTGTGGTACCAGTGCTCACTTAGGATTTTCTGGCTGCACTTCTTAGGGTTTGATGTCTGCCCTCAGGAGTCCATGAATCTCACATCCCAGATTGCTGCTTATCTTTTTATGCACGTGCTGTCTTTCCAATTTGATTATAAACCCTGGAGATACGGACCCTGTCCTATGATCTTTTCTGTCTTCAGTACTTAGCAAAGGGCCTCACTGACAGTCGGGGGGTTGTTTTGGTGCTGAGTATTATTTCCACCAGTATGTGTGCATTTCTTAATGCTGGAGGGCTACCGTAACCCCTCCTTGTAAGCCAAGCGTTGTGTACAACAGGCACCCAGTGCACGTTTGTTGAATGAATGACTGGGGCTTGATTCTGGCACATAATTCCAGCAAACACAGATGATTAGATTCGGTTCTGAGGGAGGTAGGAGGAGACTGTGTCTGTTTGGGATTCTTTTGGTTGCTGATAAAACACCACCTGACTAAACTGACAGGAGGGGAAGAGAAAGGGAATTTATTGGCTCCCATGGCCGTTTAATAGTGCACCTGGCTTGAGAAATAGCTAGACACTCTTGCTCAAAATGACATCTCTGTCTCCCACTTGTACTGTTCTCAGATTGTAAATAGCCGCCCAAATCTCTACAAACTACATTCTTTCAGATCCAGCAGAAAAGCTGCCTTCGTTTCAGCAGCCCTCCCTGGAATACTAAGTCATGAGGGGCAGAGTCAGCCAACACTGACTGCACCCAGGAGCGTTCAGGTACCGCTTTCAGGAGCTCAGGTGCTTCCAGGCCTAAGGGTAAAGCTGCAGTCAGGCCAGGTGGCCTGGGGGTGTGGGAGAGGCGGAGCCCCAAATAGAAAATCAAAGCTGTTGCCATAGGAAGGGGGATTGGATGTCTGAGAGTTAAATAGCAAGGGTCAAAGGCAAAGGAAGATGAATATATATCATTTTTTTTTCTTTTCTACTCTCCCTAAATGAGTGTATACAAGTATGAGTAACAGATGCAAGAACCAGTCAACTCTAGCTCTGCGAAGATGTGCAGATAGCTACTCACTGTTAAAAGGAGGCAGATGTGGGGCGCCTGGGTGGCTTAGTCGGTTAAGTGTCCGACTTTCGCTTAGGTCATGATCTCGCGGTTCGTGGGTTCGAGCCCTGCGTCGGGCTCTGTGCTGACTGCCAGCTCAGAGCCTGGAGCCTGTTTCAGAGTCTGTGTCTCCCTCTCTCTCTGACCCTCCCCTGCTCACTATGTCTCTCTCTCTCTCCTAGAAATAAAAAATAAATAATAAATAAATAAAAGGAGGCAGATGGAAAGATAGAGGGAGGAGCTATCTGAATTGATTAAAGCCGGAATCTAAGTGCAGAGCAGTGACTTTCAGATTGGTTCCATATTGAAATTATCTGAGGATAATTCTGATGCCTGTGCCACTCTTCATAACAGTTCTATCTACAGTCAGTACCCAGGCCTCAGTACTTTTAGACTCCTGAGTAAATTGTGTTATAGCCAAGTTTGAGAATCAGTGATCAAGAGAGATATCAGGGAGGGTTTAGAGGAGTTTTAGAGGTACCTGAAAGTGTGCCTTGAATATAGTAGATCCTCAATAACTAATCTTATTATGGGATTTACAGGAGGGAAAAAGAACATCACCAAGCACAGCAGGGGGGATTTGTGAAGTGGCTACCGTGTGCTAGGTGTCACATTCAGTTCTCAATATACATTTCTCACTTGGTCTTCATAGTCAGGATTAAAAATATATACTTAGAGTGAGGAAACAGGTTCAAAAAGAGAAAACTTATCAAAAGGCTAACCATAGAGTAAAATAGGTCTGTTTGCCTCTGAATTGCACGTTCTTTCACAATACTACTATTGCAAATGTCTGATGTGTGTTTAAAGGTAAACTCAGGGGCACCTGGGTGGCTCAGTTGGTTAAGTGTCCAGCTCTTGGTTTTGGCTCAGGTTGTGATCTCATGGTTTGTGAGTTTGAGCCCCACATCGGGCACTGTGCTGACAGTGCAGAGTCTGCTTGGGATTCTCTCTCCCCTCTCTCTGTCCATACCCCACTTGCGCACTCTCTCTTTCTCTCTCAAAAATAAATACACTGTAAAAAAAAAAAACTCAGATGTTGGATGTAACAACTAAATTAGCATATGGAACAGGCATGAAGGCAGTTCTGAAAAATGAACAGAGGTGACATTTCTGTATCCTGGTTTGGCAAACTAGGGCCCATGGGCCAAATCCAGCCTACAGCTGGCTTTATAGACACCATCTTGTTGGGACATGGCCACGCTCGCTGTTTATGTATTGTCTACGTCTGCCTTTGTGCTCCGATAGCAGAGCTGAGCAGTTGTGACAGATGCCATATGGCTCATAGAGCCTAATGTATTTACTACCTAGCACTTCACAGGAGAAGTTTGCTGATGACCGGTGACCTAGAGTTTACATTTGTGTGTGATCCGCAGTTCTGAGGAGGGGTGAGATTGCCACTATCGATTCAGGACTGATAATAATTCTCATTGCCGTATGAGTAGGATTCTCCAAGCATCTATGCATTCATTCCCTCAGTTAACATTTATGGAACATTTACAAAGTGCCAGACAGCCTGAGCTCATAGTCTAAGAGGCAGTTGGCCTACAGTGTAATACATTCTGCAGTGAAAAATAGGATCCTGAGATATGATAACTTTTCTCTCTGCCTCTGGGCTACATGCAAGCAGGTTTTGGCTCTGGTTTAGCTCATCACTCAGCTTCTAGCAGAGCGCCCAGCAGGCAGGACAGTAAGCATCTGCTGCATGCACTAACGAATCAGCTAATATGGTAGAGGAACCGTGGGATGCTAGGAGAATATAACCCAGTCTCTGAGAGGATGAGGTCAGGTTATGGAGCGGAAGAAGGAGGTGGGGGCAGTAAAGAGAGCAGGTTGGTGGGAGTTCGGTGGACCCGCCGCGGAGGCCTACCACAAGGTCTGCCTCCACGGGACTGGCCAGAGAGAGCACTGTGAGCCTCAGCAGGAGTTGGTAGGAGGCTGGAATATGATAAGTAAAAAAGGAAAACTATCCAGTGGCTGACTCAAACACCTCCAGAAGCTTCCTGCTGTCCACAGGATAAGATCAAGATTTCTTGGCAGGAAAGTCCTTCAAGTCTCTACAACTTGTTCTGTGCTAATTCACTTGTATTGCTCTTCCTTCCTTCCCTCAGTTCCCAGTGTCTTGTTTTGATGCTTGCCGATTGGGCTCCATTCAGTCTTAACTCTGTGCCTTGTCAAAAGATATGCTCCCATTTAGGATGTCCTCTCCTTTCTCACTAATTTATACCACTCATCCTATGAGGTCTGACACAACTATGACCTTTCAGGCAGATTTTCCCCCCACCTCAAGCCTCCCTGATGTCTCATCTCTGGATCCCATCACATATTCACATCCACCTCTCACTTTTCAGACATGAAACCACTGCTGCCTTGACTGGTTTAAGCCATTTCATGGGCTAATGCTTTGTGTCCATTAGAATGTGGGTTCCCAGGTGGGGCGCCTGGGTGGATCACGGTTAAGCGTCTGACTTTGGCTCAGGTTATGATCTTGTGGTTCATGGGTTCAAGCCCCACGTCGGGCTCTGTGCTGAGAGCTCAGAGCCTGCTTTAGATTCTTCTTCTCTCTCTGTTCCTTCCCCGCTCATGCTCTCTTTCTCTCTGTCTCTTTCAAAATAAACATTAAAAATTTTTTTTTAATGAATATGATTTCCCAGAAAGACAGAGCATGAGAGGTTTCCCTCATATCCTCTTCGTACCCAGAACAATACACATACTTAATATTTGAGTTGACACTTAAATATTTTTTGAGTAAATACATGAGTGAGTCAAATGAATAAAAAGTTACGAGGTTGGAAATGTTGCCAAAAAGGGTAGTCAGAACACAGAACAAAGAGAACAGAAAATAATTGGAAGAGATGCTAATAGTATAGGAAAATAATTAGTACTTTGTAATTACAGGGGTTCTCAAAAAGTATAGGTTTTGAGGGAAAAACACTTGAGTTTATTTAAAAATCTTATCTGTAGAAATTCAGATGTGAAGAAATGAGTTAATTGACTTCTCAGTTTAGGGCACTTGAGCACTGATCTGTGCAAGATACTGCTTTTGTTTTTATGTATTCATTTGTTTATTTATTTATGCATATATTCCTTACTATTCTCATTACCTACTGCCATTCTCCTCCGCCACAACACTGGCTCTAATGTGGTTAATGCGTGTTCTCTTTTTATGTCTGTTTTTGAAAAATGGGTGCTTTTTTTGTTTTTTTAGCATGTGTTTCAAACATTTGTATCTGAAGTGGTGTGTTGTGCATCTTAATCTGTATCTTACCTTCTTTACAAAGCGTTCAGGTGTTTGAGATCTATATGTAGTGCTGTGGTATAGATGTGCTGTTTCTGATTGCTACATAATACTTCATGAAGTGAATTTACCACATTTCACCAATTTACACCTCCAGAGTTGGAAACCAGCACAGCCTCCAAACCCCTCTCACTAGAAGTTATGATGAACATGCTTGCATTGTCCTCTCCTAGACCTGGTATGGGAATTTATTTGGGATAAATCCCCAGGAAGGCCATTGCTGGATCGCAGGGTGTACGTCTACTTAATTAAGTACGTCTACTACTACTAAGGAGTACCAGGTTCCACTGCAGAATGGTGTCGTTTTACGCACACATTCCCTCCCCCCGCCTCACCCCATAAAGCATTGCACTAAGTTTCTTTTTTTCTTTCTTAAATAGTTTATTCTCAAGTTGGTTTCCATATAACACCCAGTGCTCATCCCCACAAGTGCCCTCTCCCATGCCCATTACCCCCCTTCCCTTCTACCCCTCCCCCATCATCCCTCAGTTTGTTCTCGGCATTTAAGAGTCTCTGATGGTGCCTCCCTCCCTCTCCCTAACTGTTTTTCCCCTTCTTCTCCATCATGGTCCTCCATTAAGTTCCTCCTAATCCATCTGTATGTGGAAACATATGGTATCTGTCCTTTTCTACCTGACTTATTTTGCTCAGCATAACGCCCTCAAGGTCCATCCATGTTGCTACACATGGCCAGATTTCATTGTTTCTCATTGCCATGTAGTATTCCATGGTATAGATAAACCACATCTTCTTGACCCATTCATCAGTCGATGGACACTTAGGCTTTTTCCATGTTTTGGCCATTGTTGAGAGTGCTGCTATGAACATTGGGGTCCATGTGCCCCTATGCATCAGCACTCCTGTATCCCTTTGGTAAATTCCTAGCAAACATCGCACTAAGTTTCTATAAACTACAACCCTACTATGACCCTACTAATACTTAGTGTTACCCAGCTTCTAATTTTTGCTAGTCTAACAGTTAAAAATTGATATATTATTGTTGTTGTTGTTAGTGTCACTTTATGAGGGAGTTTCAAAATCTTCATGTTTCTGTTTGGGCCTTTTTTCCTATAAATTATCTGTTTGTAAACATTTGTCCATTTATTTCTAAGGGAATTCTTGTCTTGTGGTCGTTGTTGTTAATTTACAATTAGGTGCTTATTAAGTCACCTTTTTTTCAACCAAGAAAATTGACTTATATTGTAGCATTGAATCACTTTGCCATATACCTCTTACTTGAGTATTATTAAACATTGTTTCTGATTTTGAGGAGATAGAGCAGTGGCTGTTTAGTTTTTAGATTCTCCCAAATCCCCACACATAAACTATGTGGCAAAACTAAAAACCCGTGAACAGCATCTGCAACAAAATTTACTAGACTTCAGTCTCTAGTCCAGCATGGAAGGGGGTTACAAGTTGCTGCTCCCAAAGCCACAACGAGAACAAAGCTGAGCAAACAGCTCTTCTTTGAAGAAATGTCACTAGAAACTTCTGAAGTGCAAAGAGAGAAAAAGAATGAAAAAGAAACAGATATCCCGTTCTCTGGGACAGGTACAAAATGGGTAACATACATGTAATGGTAATACCAGAAGGAGAAGTGGAGGGTGGGGGGGACACAGAAATATTTGAAGCAATAATGACTGGGAATTTCCTCAAATTCATGACAAATACCAAACCACAGATCCAGGAACTCAGAGAACACGAAGCAGCATAAATACCAAATTGAGTGACAAGTTAGCACTAGGGAAACCAAATACAGCCAGGTGGAGAGAATCACCAACAGCCACAGACCGTGTATAGTATCATCATCTGTGTGGGAGACAGCAGAGGCAGTGGGGTGGCAGGTAGACTAAGTGAAACCCAAAGGAGCCAACAGGTCTTCACTGAAAAGTGTGATGGGTTAATCTGAGACCAGCAACTAAAACCAAGAGGGACTCGCCTGCACTAGTGAGAGATGGTGAGTGGACTTGTGGTAAAAGGGACTGGTACAGTCCACTCCTGTGAACTCCTGAAATGGACCCTCTACAGTTTCCTTCCAGATGGGTCCCAATGGGGGGGAAACTACTGGGAGTGAAATCAAAGCCGAGCAGGTGGAGAAAGCAGAGGAAGAGAAAGAGAAGATCCAGGTAACAGTAGAATATGGGAGGAAAACCAGCAAGTCTCAGGAAGGACTTGCTGTATTTCTGCGCATGGCACATAAGAGTTGGAGTTCTGTGAAGATTCAAGAACTAGCCAAACTTCTCCTCCTCCTAAAATCTCAGGAAAGTTAATTTTACCTAAAATGAGCAACAGCGAAGTATGGAGTTCAAGTGTCACACAAAACGGCTATGAGAAATAAAGGGAATAAGGATCAGAATAAGATCCCTAGACAATGAAATCATCTCAGAAAATATGACTAGAAAATAGATAAAAACTGGGTGGCTCAGTCTGTTAAGTATCCGACCCAGGTCATGACCTCCTGGTTTCATAAGTTCGAGCCCTGCGTGAACTTTGCGCTGACAGCATGGAGCCTGCTTGGGATTCTCACTTTCTCTGCCCCTTCCCCACTAGCACTCTCTCTGTCTCTCTCAAAATATATAAATAAACTATTTAAAAAACATAAAAAACTGTAACTATTTCAAAACAGACTAATAGACAATAAGGAAATAACATAAGCCATGAAAGAGCAATATAAATCAGAAATAGGAAAATTCAGAAATGAGCCAACAGGACTCAAAAAAGAATTAGAATAAAACAACAAAAAATTGTAATGACTAAACTAGAAGTTACAGAAGAGTATATAAACACAGAAAATAATGTTTTAATACAAATAGAAGGATAGGAGAATAATAGAAAAAGAAGAAAAGGGGGAAAAAGAATTTGAGGGCTAAAAAAAGCAAATATTAAAGATAGAGATAATTTGACAGATAGTTCATAGGAGTTCCTGAAGAAAAAATGCTAAGTAAGAGAACAGAACAAATATTAAAAAGTATAATTTTAAAAACATTTCCTGAAACTAAAAAAAAATATTGAGTATATACTGAAAGGGCATATTGAGTATCTGAGAACATTGATCTATCATAACTATGACCCAGTCTTATTCTGGTAAAATTGCTGAACTTAAAAGGAAAAACAAAACAAAACAAAACAAAGCAAAGCAAAACAAAGCAAAAACCTTTGGTCATCTAGGAAGAAAAAAAACCATGTGATGTATAAGAGAAGGAAAATCATACTATCTTTAGACATTTTGACAAGAATAATCGGTGCCAGCATAAAATTCAGATACTCAGTGAAAGTACCTGTGAGCTGAGGCTTTTATGTCCAATAAAACTGGCCTTCGAGTATAAAGCACAGAAACTGTTAGCAACACGCAAGGACTTAGAGAGAATATTGTTTTCATGAGCTTTACTTGAGTAATCTACTAAAGAGTGGCTTAACCATAATGATGTGAGATGGTGGCATTAAATATACTGTGCAGTTATCTATAGATCTAACCATAAATGAACATTAAAAAGAAAAAGAGCATAGTATGTAATGGTTACATGAACTGAGAATGTAGACATAATACAACTATTTAAAAGGGGAAGAATTACAGTAGCATGTGCAATTTTTTTTTTTCCAGAAATAATAATGGCTGGTGGTTAGAATTGTTTTCCTGATGGGGTGCCTAGGTGGCTCAGTCGGTTAAGTGTCCAACTTTGGCCCAGGTCGTACTCTCGTGGTTCATGAGTTCAAGCCCCACACCGGGCTCTGTGCTGACAGCTCAGAGCCTGGAGCCTGCTTTGGATTCTGTGTCTCCCACTCTCTCTGTCCCTCTCCCATTCATGCTCTCTCTCTCTCAAAAAAAAAAAAAAAAAAACATTAAAAAATTGTTTTCTTAAGACTACTGTGTTTATGTGGGATAAAGCCATGAAAAATTAATGGATATTTAATTTTATTGCTTCTGTCCTTGTGAACCAGGATTCTTTGTGTAGTTCAATAGAATACAGATTCTATATAAAAGACATTAAATTAAAAAAAAGTTTAACCTGAAGTTGAATTGTAATTTAAGTAAGAACTCATAAGATATTTTATTTCTCTACTGAAAAATTCTAGAAATAATGACCAACAAAATTCCTGTGGCGCCCCAGACCATGGTTTTCCTCAAGACCATTCCCAGTGAAATAAACCAGGACTTCTTAGAGAAATAGCTGATTCTAATTTTGGAGCTCTCAAAGGCTATTAGAATGATCTCAGATAACTCAAGAGATCATTTGAAGAGGCCCTCCCCGACCAGAGATGGGACACATTGAGTTTCAATAATGATAAGAATTGCAGTGCATTGCAAATTAGTTATCTGGTGCTGTGTAACAAATTGTCCCAAAGTTTTGCTTAAAGCCAGACACATTACATCACACAGTTTCTGAGAGTCAGGAGTCCACGAACAACTTAGCTAGTTGTTCCGTCACGAATAAGATTATAGTTAGGCTGTTTTCTTCAGATACGTTCATTTGCATCTGGGCATAAAAGGTCCACATCAGAAAATCACTCCCATGTCTCTTGGCAGGATGCTCATGTTCTTCACAGTGTGGACCCCTCCTTAGGGCTGCTTACAATGCGACTTCCCTGGGAGTGCAGAGAGACAGTGACAACAGTCCAGTGAGCAAGCACCACACATGGCAGCCGTAGACTTTCATAGGCTAGTCTCGGAGGTGACACACCATCACTTCTGCTGTAGTTTATTGGTTACACACACCAAACCCTGGACACTGTGGGAGGGGACCGTGTAAGGATCATTAGGGCCAGCCTGCACCCTGGCTCCTACAGCATGCAACCCATCAGGCATGCTTAAACCTATGAGTTTGCAATAATATTCAAAACACCAAAACCCCCCAAACTGGTTGGTCTCCTGAGGATGATAGCCAGGCATATGTTATCTTGAAAACTGGTGAAAGGGAAGAATCACACCTTCCTGTATGAACTGTCCCTAGAGTATTGAGCAACCAGAGTGGGCAAGTGAAAGATTCATCTTATAAAATTATTTCAGCTAATGAGAGGAAATGATAGGATTGGAATATTAACCATGTTACAACCCCCAACAAATGAATGAATTTAGGCACCAAGCATGAAACGCTGAGGCTGCTGAAGAACAGAAATCAGCCGTATGTGGAAAGAACACACCGCCATCTATATCTTGCCAAAGGGACTGAACCGAGTCCGATGGGGCCTCTGGATTCACCTGTCACTTTGCAGGGAAAACAGTAGGAGGAGTGGGTGGAACCCGAGTGTGCTGACTGCACACTCCAGACCAGGGAAATCTCTCTAGGCCAAACGGCTTGCGTTGTTCAATACCAAAAGTGTAACGAACAAAAGGGATGGAGGAAGAACATGTATATTAAAAGTAACATAAACAACAAATTAAAAAAAAAAAGGGCAAGACTACAGCAGCTAGGAATGCATTCTTGGTTGATAAAATTATAAAGAAATGTGGGGTGCCTGGGGGGCTCAGTCAGCTGAGCATCTGACTCAGATTTTGGCTCAGGCTGTGATCCCAGGATCATGGGATCAAGCCTCGAGTCAGGCTCTGTGCTGAGTGTGGAGCCTGCTTGAGATTCTGTTTCTCTCTCTTTCTCTCTGTCCCTTTCCCCCACTCACTCACACTCACTGTCTCTAAAAAAAAACAAAAAAACAAAAAAACAATGCCGTGCACATGTTCTGATCTTTGCTGAATATATTATAGACTGTTCTCAATCCCACAGGGCCAAATTATGTAAAAATTATAAGGTCAGTCCCTCTTTCTAGGCTACAATCAATATATTTTAAACTGTAAATAGCAGTTTAAATAAGCAGGTACATTTTCTCAGAATATATTCTATTAGGTCAGTAGATGTGTTCCTAGTTTCTCAATGTAGAGATACTGCTCATATTGATTTTGAAGGTACACAGTTTTTAAATGTTAATTTATTTTTGAGAGAGAGACAGAGTGTGATTGGGGGGGGTTGGGTACAGAGAGAGAGACACACACACACAGAATCCAAAGCAGGCTCCAGGCTCTGAGCTGTCAGCACAGAGCCTGACGCGGAGCTTGAACCCATGAACCGTGAGATCATGACCTGAGCTGAAGTCAGACGCTTAAGCAACTGAGCCACTCAGGTGCCCCTGAAGGTACACAGTTTTCATAAAACTTAAAATTTACTTGGCCTTTCCTTTTTTTTTTTTTCCCCAAACCCAAGCTTTCAGCTTAAACAAACAAACCTGGTCACCCTTTGATTCAGACAAGATAACTTCAAGGTGGATTCTAGAGTTAGCAAAGTGCTCCTTCAGCATTTCCCTCAATGAATTCAGGGTATTATATGGCAAGGGTCCAAACAACACACGTGTGACTAACCTTTGTGCTTCTCAGTTGATAACCACCTGGTCATGGCGATAACTAGGATTAAAGGAGACAGATGTGCCTTTAAACTCTAATCTTAGGCTGGTAAATGTTTTCTGGGGCGTCAAATCATACTCTTTGAAAAAAAGACTTGGTAAGGCATTTTGACTATCTCTTTATTTCCTTTAACATTTTTTGTGTTTTCAGTCACTCACGTAGTATCCACTGAGTGCCAGTCCTGTAGTTAGCAGTGGGCAGTGCCTTGGAGCCCAAAGGGAGGAGGTAAAAGAGCTTATGGTCTTGCTGAGGATTCATGATACATACATATAGGAAACAGCTAACGAAGCACGTAGTGTTGTATCTGGCTGTGTTTGTTTGTCTCAGTGCAAGTAAGCACGCGTGAACATACGTAATACAAGTGTAAATAGATGTGTGTGCTGAGTGGTGTGGCACAGACAGTTAGAAAACAGACAAGATGCCAGTTGGAAATTATACGAAGGGATAGCAAGCCAAAGCGTCGGCAGGTGGTGTGAATCTGGTGGCTGGGCACGACCGTGCTGCAGAAGGCTCTGGAGATGGGCGTTTCTTTTTTTTTTTGGACATCAGTATGGATTCGCGGGAAGTGGCCAGAATAGTATGAAGAGGTCTCATGTACCCTTCGCCGAGCTTCCCCCAATGGTGACAGCCCCCGCGAATTGTCGTACAATATCAATGCTGGCATGTCGACATTGGGACAATTTACAAATTGCACATACTTCTGTGGAACTGAGTTTTGATAAATGAGGTTCAAAATACAAGAGGAATGAGGAAAAACTGGAATAGGCAAAACTGTGTCACGGGGCAGTTACTTTGCAGAACTGTCCTTCTCTCTCCTTCCAACTTGTAGGCATCCGCCCAAGCCTTTGTGCATTCACCACACCCCCTTCCTCACCAGAGTGGGCTTGCTGCGTCCTCTTCACAAACGCCCCGGGAGTGCCTACTGCTGTGCTCTTATTCGGGGGTCCAAACACAGGCAGTCCGCCTCCTAGAAATTATCTGCTGTGTGAGCTAGTTTGTAAAGAAGTGGCTTGGAACCCAAAACCGATGTTCCCATGGAGACAGAGGTACAGAGGGGATGAGTTCCTGGCCTCTCTCCTCACCTATGTCACTCAGGATGGAAATAATCCTTATTCAGAGCAATATGTACCATTGCTGTCGATGGTGGTAGTGTGTGGTTCCTGGGAGTTAGGAGAAGGATTCTCTGCTGTTTCAAATGGATTCTTCTCGTTGGGTCCCGTTCTATAGCTAGAAACTGCCACTGTGTACAGTGGGTAATGATATAGGGAAAGTCACTCCCCATTTTTTTTAATGTTTGTTTTTTTTATTTTGAAAGAGAGCAAGAGAGTGAGCAAGCCCAAGTCAGGGAGGGGCAGAGAGAGAGGGTGAGAGAGAATCCCAAGCAGGCTTCATGCTGTCAGTGTGGAGCCCAATGCAGGGTTCTATGCCATGAGATCATGACCTGAGCAGAAATCAAGAGTTGTACACTTAACCCACTGAGCCATCCAGGTGTCCCGGAAAAACCCTTTTTTAATAGTTTTAACTCCACCAAATGAAATGTGTAAATTAAATATCGACCCACTGAACTATCACTTCCATAAGAGATGACACAGGAAGTGCAAGACAGCTGATGAGGTGAACTAGGTAGAGAGGTACTGAAAAGAGAGCTTCTAGAAGGAAACTCTGAGAGAAGAAATTACCAGGGATTCATTCTTCATACTCTCTCTCTGTGTCCCCATTGTATCTTTCTGAATTCCCCAAATTCTCTACAACTAGGACGTATTGCTGTTATCATCAGAAAAAACAGAGTGGTTTGGGGATGAAAGAGGTGCATGCGAGTTTTTGACAAAGTTCCTAGCCTGGCTGGGGGAGATGAGGGGCCAGAGGAGCAGAGGCAAGGCCGTTTCTAGCTATAACAGCATCGGGAGGAGCTGAGCACACCCAAGCACCTCCACGATTCGGAACTCTGGAGAAGAAGTGTCTACCCAGAGAAGGAACAGGGGCCACCCTCTCCTTGGTTTTCCTACTGAAATACGAAGCCACCATTGACACCCGTGGACAGAGTCAAGAACGGATCCCAGTCCCTTCTGGGCCACAGGCCCTATAACCCCTGGCTTTACATCACCATTCTGGAAGAAGTTACACTAGAAACTGTGCACTTCCGTTAAGGCAATGCTGACAGACAGCCTGCTCTTTTAGTTCTTCCGAACTAAACCTGTTATCTCTAGGTGCTTGCCCTCACCTGGGGAGGAAGAAGACCAGGTGTCCAGACGTCTCTGAATAACAGCCTCCTGAAGTGGTCTTGTTTTCCTGGGTGGTCTTGACACTGATTTGGTCCCATGACCATGATTACAGATCCTTTTCTAGTTCTGCATAGAGCCTCAAATAGCAGCGATTGGGCTTCCTATGTCCTCTTGATGCTGTCTGAGCTGGGACTTTTAAGCCTATAAATACGTGTACCAGTCCCTTGAGGTCTAGCTGACAGTCCACAGGAAAGTGTGTCTTCTAATCTCTACTCATTTCAATGGGGAGATGCATTATTTGCTGTAATCATCTTCTCCTTTTGTGGTTTTTGATTTCTGTTATGCTATGACAACTTCATAAAATATTTTATGGAAATATGATACTAATACTTGTGCAAGTCTGGCTTCTCTCTGTCATTACAGTCGTGCTGGCCTAAGCATGCTGACGCCATTAAAAGCTAAAATGTTTCAACTTGCTTCTTCTTCATACTTTTAAATGAGAATCCCTGAGAGCCCCATAACATATACTTAGTAACTTATATCTGTTTCTTGATAACTTTTAAAGTAAGAGAGGGTAATTTGGAGCAAGGGAAGTGGGCTATAGGAAGGATTGCGGGTCGTGTACGTAGGGTGATTGCGCAAACATGGACCCTTTTAGAATAAAAACGTGTGCTAGTTATATTTTTGCTTGTGCAGAAGGTACTATTGGGTCTGTTTTAGGGCAACAGGGGGTAATGGTGCCCCTCGTTAAAAGGCCAGATTTAGGGAGAATTGTCATAAATCTTAATTGTAGGAAAGCATATTCGTTTGCATGGGTGCCATAAACGGCTGGCTTAAACACTGGAAGTTCTATCGTTTTATAGTTGTAGAAGTCAGAAGTTGAAAGTCAAGGCATTGGCAAGGTTGGGTCTAATGAGAGCTGTGAGGGAAGGATCTATTCCAGGCCCCTCTCCTTGGCTTGTAGAGGGTTGTCTTCTCCCGTCTCTGTGTGTCTCTGCATGTGTCCACATCTCACCTCTTCCTCAGGACACCACTCATATTGGATTAGAGTCTCATTTAATGGCCTCACTTTAACTTGCTACGTCTGAAAAAGTCCTGTCTCCAAATAAGGTCACATTCCGAGGTTAGGATTCCAACATACCTCCGTGCGATGGCCACGATTTCAACTAATAACAGAAAGGATGGTAGAAAACTGGCCAGAGGGCCACAGTAGTAGAGAAGTTAACATCTAGATAGTTGGTGGGCACTGTCTTCCTGGTACACATCACGATCAGAGGCACATCTATTAGTTTTTAATAAGACGGATAGGAGAGAATAAACAAAACGCAGGATCATTAGAGAAATAGACTTTTACTTTGGGGGATTCTTTGTGCTCTTTCCAAATGGGCAATAAAGATTGGACACTGGTGACAGAGAGATCTTCAAGTGACAGTTGACTAGGGCACATACCGAGCTGCAGGATGTCATGTCTGGGAGGAGCCATCGATAGGCTGGCCAGATTTTAGCACCCTAGTTGATAATTCTCTGCTATGTGTCTTTCTTTACTTTCTTTACTTATGCAATGAAAGTTATTTTTTTCCTTATCCCATATCCACAGGGATTTTATGGTTCATAGAATAATAAATATGAATTCTGAGCTCTGTGAAGAAACTATCTTGAGTTTAAAATGTCTGTAGTGACAAAAGTTTTGGGGCATGTTCAAGAAATAGCATATAAAATTGATCACTTGTACTTGCAAAATAGTATGCAGAAGAAGAGTCAGGGAGAGGAATATATGCTTTGCTTGGCTTAGGTATTAGAGGCTTAGGTATAGAAATATCAGACCTTCATGTTCTTGCAAAGTGTAACCTGTACCTTTGGGGCCTTACTGTGAAAGGCCAATGGGAAACTTCAGACATCATGATAAGATGTGGATTCCTGCTGAGAGTCACATAGAAATGTTTTCATTCTTATGTTGTTGCTCTTCTGTTATTTCTCTTACTCTCCATAAGTATCGATGCAATAGTTTCCTTGACAAAGAAGTTGGCATCAGGGTTTTGTGTTAAACAGCTAGAGCCAGAACAAAATTATCCTAACCTGTGAGGTTAAGAAGTATCAGGCTATTGAGTGTAATACATGAATCATAAAACATAAAAAAAATAATGGCACTGGTACTGAACTTTGGGCCCAAAGGGTCTAGGAAATGAATGAAATTCATGTTTTATTCATCAGGGGTAATAAATGACGTGAAAAAGTATAAAATGGGAATTTCAGGTAATCCCATAAGTCATTCCAAGATATGTGAGATTTTCACTTTTAATTAATTTTAAAAATTACAAAGATAATAACATTGCATTACAGAATACTTGGAAAAAACAAAAGAAGCCATTTCTAATTTATTGTCTGTGTAGTTTTTTATATAGTTGTACTCATACAGTATATACTCCCTTTTAGCTTCCTTTTCGGCTTTCTTTTGGAATCTTCTTTGTTAGTATTTTTCAACAGCTACATATTGCCCATGTAATAACTTAATTACTCCTCGGATAACAGACTTGAAGCTAATTCCTAATGTACTACATAATTTTGATACGAATACCTTGTTATATAAATTGGCATCATACATAAGGTATTTTTGGGGGCAAGAGTTTAGATGTGATCTTTCTGGGTCCCAGGTTTGTGAAGCCTTCTATGACAGCATTTTACTCTTAGGTGAATAAAATAGTCTCTGTTTACCAGAGCTGTGAAGTTCCTGAGTCCAGGCCTCAAGTGACCTTGCAGCCTCGACCTTCCCCATCATGTAATGCTACCCTAGACCACCATCCTGGGAAGAAAGACCACGTGGAGAGACCCGCCAACCTTCAGAACCACACAGCCAACCGTCGGGATTTATTTACTTAAGATGGCTAGATAAGTTTCGTGCTAGCATTACAGCAATTCTAGATTTCATATCTAAACATAATGACCTTGTCTCAAAAAAGTTTGAGTTATTATACCTTCAAGGATATTACAGAAATACCTGGCCCATCTTTCTCCTTAAGTAAATCATATATGATTTGTCGAGAGAAAGATGTCGAGACCTCCTCGGCACTGGAAGCCTGCAGTTTCTTTTGCTGTGTAGACCTGTTACTACTACCTACAGCCCTGAAAGCTGGCTGGAAGGAAAATGGGTCTTTGCTCAGGGTTTATAAGTAACTTCATTGAGACGACATTAAAACAAAATAAACAATAGCAAAATGAAGCCTCAGTAGTAAATGAGTTTGAGATTATTCTAGAGAAGAACTCAGATAGGATGGAAACACCACGGGCCTTGGAATCAGACAGACTGTGCCTGGAATTCCAGGCTTTCTCCTTACTCAGTCCATGACTCTCAACAGGTTTTGACTTTTTTGGACTCACTTATTATATAAAATGGTGGTTCATAATGTCTTAAATAAAAATAAGGTATACAATGAAGTACCTGGCCCACAGGGAGTGCCCAGTAAGTATCCATTTCTTCCCTCCTTTATTCAGGGCACACAATGATAATGTAAAGAATACTTCAGAAGGGATACTTATAATATATCAAGTTAAAATGTTTTTAGGGGTGTCTGGGCGGCTCGGTCGGATAGGCGGCTGACTTCGGCTCAGGTTATGATTTCCCAGTTCATGGGATTGAACCCTACATCTGGCTCTGTGCTGACAGCTCAGAGCCTGGAGCCTGCTTTGGATTCTCTCTCTGTCCCTCTACTGCTTGTGCTCTGTCTCTGTCTCACTCTCACAAAAGTAAATGAACATTAAAAAAATTTTTTTAAATAAAATGCTTTTAAAAGACTCTCATTTTATTATTTATTTATTTGAGAGAGAGAGAGAGAGTGCCCAAGCATGAGCAGGGGAGGGGTTGGGGGAGAGGGAGAAAGAGAATCTTAAGCAGCTTCCATGCCCATCACAAGGTCCCATCCCACAACCGTGAGACTGTGACCTGAGCCAAAATTGAGTCGGACACTTCACCGACTGAGCCACCCAGGCGCCCCTAAAAGACTCCCATTTTATAGTTCAAGGGATTACATATATATGATTTTTGTAACTTTCTGTGAGGTTCTACTCATTGAAAAATAAGTTAAAAAGAAAAAAGGCAGTGCTGTAAAAATGAGTCAGTGTTGGGGCACCTGGGTAGCTCAGTCGGTTAAGCGTCTGACTTCGGCTCAGGTCACGATCTCACAGTTCGTGGGTTCAAGCCCCGCATCGGACTCTGTGCTGACAGCTAGCTCAGAGCCTGGAGCCTGTTTCAGATTCTGTACCTCCCTCTCTCTCTGACCCTCCCCTGCTCACACTATCTCTCTCTCTCTCTCTCTGAAATAAATAAAATGTTTAAAAAAAAATGAGTCAGTGTTGAGGGATCAGTTAGTTGGTTTCTTCCACTTAAGCCACATATTTTTTCTGTTTTTCAGTTTTCTCACCTAAAATGGAATAGCAAAATTCCTTCAGCTACTAGAATACTTGTTCTCTAGATGAACGGTTGTGATTCCCCTTTCAAGGAAAACATAATAGGTTGAATAGTGGTTTTGGGATTCTTTTTCTTTTTTCTTCCAAGTAATTTAATCAAGAGAAAAGGATTAAATGTTAAAATTTTAGTACCAGTAGACATTTCCTGTGAAATAAATATATTCTTAGTTCTGATCTATGCAAGTAATAAAAACCAACCTCTGACTCATACAGTTCATTATCCAACTAAATTTTTAATTAACACTCATTATATTCAAGGTGTATGTAGAAGGGAAAAGACAACAAAAGAAAACAATAGATCTTTACAGCCATACAGACCTGTGTTCAAATTTTCATTGGCTTCACACCCTACAAGTTGAGAAACTGGTGAGACTCACGATGAGTTCTGACCCTCAGTGAATCCTCACAGAGATTCTGTGTGGAAAAAAATTAAGGAGAGGCACCTGGGTGGCTCAGTCGGTTAAGCCCGATTTCGGCTCAGGTCATGATCTCGCGGTTCGTGGCTTCGAGCCCCGTGTCGGGCTCTGTGCTGACAGCTAGCTCAGAGCCTGGAGCCTGCTTCAGATTCTGTGTCTCCCTCTCTCTCTGACCTTCCCCTGCTCATGCTGTCTCTCTCTCAGAAATAAAAACATTAAAAAAATTTTTTTTAATTAAGGAAAAGAATGAGAAAATAAACAGAGTTATGCATTGTCTCACAATGAATAACCTCCAAATTTAGAGGCTTAAAATAGCATCAGATGATTATGCTACACGATTCTGGGGGTTGGCTCTTCTCTCCATGTGGTCTTTCTTCCCAGGATGGTGGTCTAGGGTAACGTCATATGGGGGTGAAGACTGAAGCTTCAGGGGCTGCCGGAGGCCTAGACTCAGGAACTTACACTGTGTCACTTTGGCCATATTTTATTGGTCACAAGTCTGGTTCAGATTTAGGGCTGGCGAGAAGAGACTGGGCCACTGCATGGGGGTGGCGGAGGGGGTTGGGGGGGCAGAGTCATGTTGCAAAGAGATGTGCGCTGGGATGGAAGGAGTTTTTGGTCACAGAACAAACTCTAGTATCAACTGTGTTTGTTTTAAAGAAGCTAAAGAGGTGGTACCTATCAGCCGGCCGGCGATTTGTGACACGGGCTCAACCAGTTTTAAGACCCTTGCTATCCTTCCTTCAAGAATCACTCAAAGTTGGATGTGAAGATCAGTTCTAGTGGAGCTTAGGTTTGGTGTCACTGTCTGTAACTTACCCTTTAAAAGAGCACCTTGGGGCACCTGGATGGCTCAGTCGGTTAAGCGGCTGACTTTGGCTCAGGTCATGATCTCACGGCTCATGGGTTCAAGCCCTGCATTGGGTGCTGTGCTGACAGCTCAGAGCCTGGAGACTGCTTAGGATTCTGTGTCTCCCTCTCTCTGATCCTCTCCTGCTCATGCTCTATCTCCATCTCTCTCAAAAATAAATGAGCATTTAAAACAAAATTTTAAAGGGTATTGTTTTAAACTTTCACGAAAAGTATTTCAGAGTTCCTATTTCTCCACCTTGCCAGCTATTAATAATTTAATCTTTGCTTATGTAGCAGGAGAAATAATCCATTCTCACAGCAAATAGAGAAATAAATTGGGAGCAGATTCCCTTTAGAAGCACTGAATAAGAAAGAAATTTAATCATTAAGCAGAAGAAAATAGACTGCTTCCTTTCGAAAGGAAATTTGGGGCACCTGGGCGGCTCAGTCAGTTGAGCATCCGACTCTCAGTTTTGGCTCACGTCAGGAACCTCAGGTCATGAGGTTGAGGCCTGTGTCGGTCTCTGTGCTGACAGTGTGGAGCCTGCTTGGGATTTTCTCTCTGCCCCTCCCCTGTGCATGTGGTCTCTTTGCCTATCAAAATAAATTAATAAACCCCTTTAAAAAAAGGAAATTTGATTTGTAGCCATTTGGGAAAATAAATGCATGAAATTCAAACTCAAGCCTTGGTTTTGAATAGGAAAGTCTAAAAACAGAAACAGTTATACAGGAATGGACTAGAAGAGCTGAGTTTCATCCTTCATCACTGGCCATATACCTTCACCTGACTTCTTAAGTTAATGATCCATTCCTTTAAACTTTTCTCACTTGTGGAACCCCACACTTTAGGTTTATCATAGTTTCTACCACCCCCTTCAGAATACCATGGCATTTGTTGTTTCCTTTATGCTTTAGAAAGGAAAGGGGTGAGCACAAACCAGAGATGATCATATGCCCTGTTGCATTGGGCAAGAGGTTTCCCATGGTGCACTCTCTTCTTCTTCGTGCAAAGACAGAGCTTTTTTTTTTTTTTTTTTTTTTTCCTCATTTTCTCCCCCTGGGCTCTCCAGAGAGGCTGGGAAGTATTACTGTGCAAAAACCCCAAAACCATCACTCCTGTCCAAATAAAGGAAACCCAACCCAAAGCAATTCCTAGCCTGAAGCAATTCTCTTCAAGAGAAGAATGCCTATCTTAGAAACTACTCCTTAGTGACTTCCAATGACTGGGGTTTATTAAGATCTTCACAGATTAAAAAAAAGAAAAGTCATACCTATTTTTCTCTGCTGGAAAATCAGCTGTTCCTTTCCATCCTGAAATCATTAGATTGACTTTATTTATTTTTTTAAAATACTTTTATTTATTTCTAGGAGAGAGAGAGAGACAGCGTGAGGGTCAGAGAGAGAGGGGGATACAGAATCTGAAGCAGGCTCCAGGCTCTGAGCTGGCAGTCAGCACAGAGCCCGACGCGGGGCTCGAACCCATGAACAGCGAGATCATGACCTAAGCGAAAGTCGGACGCTTAACCGACTAAGCCACCCAGGCGCCCCGTCATTAGATTGACTTTAAAACGATGTTGGGTTAGGATTCAAACATTTACAAAGTCCAGGATAAGAAAAAGGGAGGTCTGACAAAGAAGACATAGGGGTTAAAAATGGGCAGAGAAGCAGAGAAGGAAAAGGGAGGGCAATGGATGAGAAAATACGGCACTGTTTCTGTTGACGAGGTTACCAATGACGCCCCAGGTACTGTTTCATTTCTTTATTGTTCCTCCTCCTACAAACTCAAACTCCTTGCAGACTGGACAATGTCTTATTCATCTTTGTTTTCCCCACACCCAGCAGGATACCTGACAAACAATCTGTGTTCAGGAAATATTTGTTGGCTTGAATCACCAGCCACACTAGACTACTAATGAACATTCTAAAATTTAAATTTCACAGCCAGTCTCTAGTCTCTGGGCATGGGTATATTTGTGGCCAGAAGACTTCTATGGATAAGCCTTTAAGCTGACCAAGATGCTTGTAGAAGATGCAGATTCCCAGGGCCCCACGCCAGAGACCCCAGTACAAATGGTCTGGGAGGGGTGGGTGGGGCCCTGGGAATCTGCAGTTTTCACAGATGGCTCAGGTGTTTCTGGTGCAGCTTGGGAATTGAAGGCAGCTTGTAAACTTGCACATTAGATGCCAGATGCCCGGAATTGCCCTGGTATATCCTGGTATGGCCCTGGTATTTTAGACTTTGTGCCTTGCAGCTTGATCTGAAAAGAACATATGACCATACTCACATGTAAATGTACCAAAGATTTAACTAGAAGGTAGTGATCACAGTGCACCAAGATTCCTAAGAACCTTGGGTCTCAAATGTCCAGTCTTCAAGGTGGGTCTGCAGATTTGTGAGAGCTCCATCTCTAGTGCTGTGAGAGACCTAACAGGGGACATACACGGAGGAACACTAATCAAGACCTGCTTAACTGCCTTGGGGGGGCGGGGGCAGGGAGTCTTCTGAACCTGTCAACTGGTTACAGATCATTAACAGCGTGAAAGGGATGGGTCAAGGAGAGGAACGATTGAATATGTTAATAGGAAAACAAAATGCTACTAGACATACGAGAGGTTCAAGTTTTCTAATAAACAAAGAAATGTTCGTTAAAACCACACAGAGAAGGGGTTGGAAACCCATGTCTGCAAATGTGAGCTCACGGGGCAGAAATTCAGAATGGATGAAAAGGGTAGGCACCCTTAAGCTGAAGTCAATAATCAGCGATGAAGAGCTAGCCTTGTTAATTACAACACTTGTAATTAATCACACGTGAGCATCACTTCCGCCCGCCAGATACTGGGATCCAGCCATAGTCACAGACCCGGCCTGAAATCAAGACTCCTAGCTAGAAGAATGCACTGAAAATAACAGAAATCAGGAAAGCATTTGTATTGGTACTTTGTGGATTTCTTTTGTTCAGCAGAACCTCTGAGGAAGGTGGGTTTATTCTCTGTCTTTCCCACCGCGCAGGTAAGGAAACTCAGGCGTGGAGGAGTCCCTTGATATACCCAGTAACTCCTCGATAGAGAAAGTGCTCTCAGCGTGAATGTCCCGTGTCCTCCCCCCACCACAGTGACTCAACAAGAACAATGCAATACCACACATCTGTTACTGAACATTCCATGTGATCCCCACTATACTCTTTTCGTTAGGTAAGGTCGAAACACAACTCCTTTCTACACAGGCAGTGACTGAAGGGGAAAAGATCAGGACAAATCCACAGGGCTGTAAAAGGCAGCGGGTGGAGGTGGAGCCCAGATCTGACTCCACAAGTCAGAAGCTCAGATAAGGCCTTGCTAGCGGCGCCTGCAAGTCAAGGATGAAAGGCGGACGGGCTGTGGAGCGCTTACAGGTAGGCAGGGCAGCCCAGGCTTGGCGGAGCAAAACAGCCGTAGGCCGCTCTCCTGATCTGCACCCAGGGCCCTGGGCGGCTGTGGGTGGGGCCAGTCGCACAAGTATCTAAGTCGGATCTAGAATAGCTGCGACTTGCGAAATAGCCTGCTTTCCCCAGCCCTCGGGTCTACACCTGAAGCTGATTATCATCTCTGCAGGGCACCCACGAAAGGGCTGGTCCCGCGGTCCCCAGTCCAGAAGCTGGAATGGGGCCAGGGCAGAGGTGGTGTCAGAGCGGAAACCTAACGGGGCACGGGGTTCAGCTTAGGGCGGTAGGGAAGCGACCCCGGAGAGGAGGCAGTTCTCTGGTTCCGCTCGGAGCCGGCGGCAGTGGAGACCGGACGTGGCGTGAACAGGGCGCAGGGAGGAGAGAAGGCGCAGCCCGGAGCGGCCAGGGGCGCGTCTGGCCGGCGGGGATCCGGACGAGCCGGGCGCCGCGGGGCCC
>NW_027529428.1:6292577-6322158 GCF_008692635.1 Crocuta crocuta
CCGCGGTGCCCGGAGCCCGCGGAAGAAGTGCCCGGGCGGCCCCGCGCGCCCAGTGCGCCCCGCGCGGGAGTCCGGCAGCGATGAGAGTGCAGGTCAAGGTAAACCCCGGGCCCCCCTCGCCGCCCTCCGCTCTTCCCTTCCCTCGCGCCGCCAGGATCGCAGCCTTGGGACTTGGCTCCTCTCTCCACTCCTGGCCAGGAGCGGACTGAAGGTTCTAGGGGGCTTGGAGCGGGAGGGCGCCTGCAGCCGCCGGGGACGTTGGGGAAAGAAGCGCGCTTGGGGACTTAGGGAGAGGAGTGGAGACCTTGGTCTCCTAAGGCAGCCAAACCTCAAACTGTCTATCACCTTCTTTGTCTGGACTGGCGCACACCGCGTGTGAATACATAGCATTATTGAGCGCATCGTGTTTCATTCGTTTCGGTACAGACTGGTTGTTAAGAGCACTGACTTTGGATCCGGATCAAACTAAACTGGATTAGTTTACCAGCTCCACCACTAACTATGATCCCGGGCAAGTTACTTAATCTGTATGCTTCTGCTGCCTCATCTGGAAAATGAGATAATACTTAGAATTTGAGGATTAAATGAGATGCTTCATATGCCATGCACTTAGAAAGTAATGCCTAACATACTTAAGCCGGTTGCAAAACTTGGTAATTGTTATCACCTCATCTTGGCAATAACCCGATGAGGTTTATCATCACCCCTCCACCCACCCCACCTCACTGGTTTACAGGTGAGGAAAATGAGGTTGAGGGAGGAAAACAGATTTAAACTCAGGGCAGTGATTTACAACACTAAGAAAATAGGTATTCTGTCCATACATAGGATTTTGATCATTTGTGCCTAGAAGATGAGAAGGTGGGTCACCCCTAACTGCCAGAGTGGGAACCAAGTTCTTCAATTTCTTTCTTCTGGTATACACATTTTGATGTTCATTTTTCATCTGTTTTGGATTCTTCCTCAACCAATAAAGCATTATTCTGACCAGACTGACGTCTGAGTTTGGCTGTAAGAATCTGGCCATTTCTTACCCCCTCCTCTAACTCTCCCCCCCCCCCCCCATCCCAGGCATTGNCAGCCTCATTTTGGGGACCAAAATTAGTGACTAGAACTCTAGTATTAAACTTGCCTTGATTGACAAGGGTTTGAATAGCACTTTGAACGATTGTAGCCTGGAGGGGAGGGAAAAGACCCATACAGCACATGGGTGATTTGGAACACATTGTGGTCTTATCTTGACTATTTACAATTTTCTGTCATGGCTCATGCTTTTGGGCGGACATCTATGCCAGAATTGTCAAGGGTTTGGTAAACATTGGACCTGAAATATGTCTTGCCTCTTTTTGTTTCTCACTAGATTTTTGATCATGGGTAATTCTGTAGAGGCTGAAGGGTCCAAACTCTCTTAAGAGGGACTTTCATTACACTTCTGTAGAATCATCCAATGTTGGAACTCAAAGCATCCTTCCTACCTGTAACTCAGTTATTTCTTTGTGTCCCATTAGAAACCTACATGGCAACTATTTCCTATTAAAAAAAAATTCGGGCACCTGGGTGGCTCAGTCAGTTAAGCGTTGACTGTTGATTTCAGCTCAGGTCATGATCTCATGGGTTGTCAGATCAAGACCCACATCTGGCTCCCTGCTGGGTGTAGAGCCTGCTTAAGATTCTTAAGATTCTCTCCCTCTCTGCTGCGCCCCCCCCCCCTCCTCTCCCNTCATTATTAGGTAAGATACTCCGATGTGGGTCTCAGTTGTGCTTTATTTCTTTTTTATCTCTTAATTTTATTGAAGTTGTATATACACATAGTTCAGAGTCAAATAATTCTGTAAGGTTTGTTACTAAAAATAGCAGAACCCTCCCATCATTCCCTGCTTTTCAGAAAGAGCATTCATGTTCATCTTTTTCAGCTTGTTGGTACTTATTCATACCCAAAATAATACTTACGTTGCTTCTTGATTTTTCGGGTGTAGTCATCATGTGTTGTCTTTCCAGATGGAGTATGAGAATTTAAATTTCTTTTGCATTTGTGCAGCTACCATTCACATGTGTTCTTCCTGTTCCTTCCACAATAATTTTTAGTTAGGTCAGTATTTAGTCTGGTCAACGGTATTCTGCCTTCCTACATACTATTAAAAGCTGAATTATGTACTATATGATCACATCCCCTTTTCTGACTTTTGTTTTCCCGCAGAGTTGTCTTTCTTTGTGTGTTTCCAGAATTTTCTATGGCGTTTTCAAGAATTTAACTGACAAGTTTTTTTTGCCAGTTAGTTAAATCTCTTAAGATGATCCCGTGTTTAACACCTATTTCAACCAATTTTATCCGGAGTACAGCTTTTTGACCTGATTTGCCTGTCCAGACTGGTTTCTCATGATGTTGGATGCATAGCTGTTACTTGGGCTCTACCTTCAGCATCATCCCAGGGATTCCCTTTGCCTCTGTTGTGCTGGATCTTGTTTCTTCTATCCCATGTCTTCTTGATTTGTTCCACTATTTTGTTGGAGCACTTAAAGGGTACACATAAGGTGAACTGAACTGATGTATTTTTAATGACAGATTATCCTTTCAGATTTTTTTGCCCTTAAAAAAATTCCACGAACAATGCAAAAATAATTTCTTCTGGTAAATGATTCAAACATTACAAATAGAAATTCAAACAGCACACCTGGGTGGCTCAGTCAGCTAAGTGTCCGACTTTGGCTCAGGTCATGATCTTGCAGTCTGTGAGTTTGAGCCCCGAGTCAGGCAGGCTCTGTGCTGTCAGCTTAAAGCCTGGAGCCTGTTCAGATTCTGTGTCTCCCTCCTTGCCTGCCCCTCCCCTGCTCACGCTCTGTCTCTCCCTCTCTCAAAAATAAACGTTAAAAAAGAAAAGAAATTCAAATGGAAGCTTCTTTTTCTATCCCTCAACCTCATCTCTCTCCAATCCAGAGGCATTCCAGCTGTTGGATTTGGGGCATTTTTCTGGATTCATTCAGTCAACAGATATTTATAAATTTATGAGTGCCAACCACATGCTACCAGGAACTGAGAATATACAGTTAACAAAACTTATTTTTGAGCTGGAGTAAGGAGTGGTGTGATGTTCCTTGATGGTGGAATTCAGCTGCCCTGGAGTGTGGATTAGCTTGTTTCTCTTCTGGAATACACCCATGGCGCCATCAGGGCTCTGTCTGTCTCTGCCTGTCTCTCTTTTGCAGTATGAAATCATGATCATTATCAATTGAACTTCATAAGTACAGAGAACAAACTGAGGGATCATGGTGGGGGTGGGAGAGAGGGGGAAATGGGTGATGGGTATTGAGGAGGGCACTTGTTGTGATGAGCACTGGGTATTGTAGGTAAGTGATGAACCACAGGAATCTACCCCCAAAACCAAGAGCACACTGTACACCCTGTATGTTAGCCAATTTGACAATAATTTATATTTAAAAATAATAATAAATTGAACTTCATAACTTGTGTGTCACCAGACCAGCATCATCATACTCCTGAGATATAGAAATAGATTTTCTGGGGGCACCTCAGTGGCTCAGTCGGTTAAGTGCCCGACTTCAGTCAGTTCATGATCTCACAGTTCATGAGTTACAGTCGGGTGTTGGGCCCTGTGCTGACAGCTCAGAGCCTGGAGCCTGCTTCGGATTCTGTGTCTCCCTCTCTCTCTGCCCCTCCCTCATTCACACTCTGTCTCTCTTTCTCTCTCTCAAAAGTAAATTAATATAAAAAAAGAAATAGACTTTCTGAATGGATAAACAAAATGCGGAGTATCTAGCCTTAAAAAGGAAAGAAATTCTGACACCTGCTATAGCGCGGGTAAACGTTGAGGATGTTACGCTAATAAAAGTAGGCAGCCATCAAAAGACAAATACTGCATGATTCCACTTATATGATGTATATAGACTAGTCCAATTCAGAGAAGGGAAAAGTAGACTGAAGGTTGTCAGAGGCTGGGGGAAGAGGGACATGAGTTATATAATGGGTGTAAAGTCTCAGTTATGCAGGATGAAAAGTTCTGGAGATTGGTTGCACAAATATGTGACTATACTTAGTAACACTAAACCGCACACTTAAAAATAGTTAAGATGGCAAATTCCACATTATGTGTACTTTACCACAACTGAACAAGAAACACCAATGAGATTTTCACATAAACCCTGTAATGGGGTTCATCCTATCATTTGATTGGGGGGAACTGAACCTAGTTGCAGCTGAGTTCAGCAGCTGCCTGATGTCCGTGGCTTTCCAGGGTGTGCGGAGGGGAGAGCAGTGGGTTGCCATGGGGACTTTCTTTTGATGGACTTAGCACCAAAACGCTTGGCAGGTCTCCTTGTTTGGGTGGCCTAATGCTGCTTTCCCTTTGTTTCCATGGTGGTTCTGTATCTCTGGGGGAGAGGTTGTCAGTTATTTATAGTGCAGATAAACTCTGAGACTATTTCAGAGTGCCGGGACCAGTTACTCAATAGGGAGGAGTGACAAGTGGTAGTTTTGTTGTGTTCTTTTTCTGAGTTTGAAGGCAAGTGCCTCTTGAGAGCCTCCTGATCCATTTCGATTGGAAATGAAGTTTACTTGGTAGCACAGGCAGGTGCTTTCCCTGCATTTTGCCTGCTGGCGTTTGCTTTGCAGCCCTCTGTGGAGCGATCCTGTGCTATGTGCTGGCTCTGGGTCTTGAAACACTAGTATTGGATAAAGGTCAGGTATTCCAGAACCTCAGTTGTGCTATATTGACTGGAGAGATCAGCCTTGCGGATTTGGTCGTCCTGCAGTGTCCCTTTCTCTAAACTGCGTACGGCCATCATACAGACATTTCTTCCAGGCAAACTCAAAGCCCAGTGGGATGAATGACTAGGGGCAACCAAAGTTCTCTCCTCACCTTGCAGAGTGCAGATTCAAGGCTTCTTACAGCGGTCATCTTTGATGTGAGCAGACCACCTGGTCTCGGGTCCTTCTGTCAGAATCTTGGGTTTTCCATACTAGGTGTGTGCAGTGTCCTTGGAGAAAATACACTTTCTTGGGATTTTATATCTGCCATGTGTGCAAGATTAACATTCTTTTTATCTTCCCTGGTATTGGAGTGTGTTCGGATATAGGCCAGGAGGGCCCCCTCATGTTGCCCACACCAACTAAAGACACTTAGGGCCGGGCAAAACGTTCCTTGTGATTAGATCACAGAACCTGATAATGCCATTTTGGAATGTGTGGCATGTTCTTGATCACTGATTTTCCTCAGCTGTAATCAAAAAAGGAACAGAATGCGGTAATTAAACCTCTAGAAGTATCAGCAGGAAGGTGAGAAGAGTAATAAAAGGACTAGTTGGAAAAGGTCGTTTTAGTGCTGGCTGTATGCCCTTCTGCCTTAGGCAAGCTTACCTCAGTTTCCTTACCTATAGAGCAAATAGCCACCGTTGACTGGCCACCTCCTTCTAAGAGCTATGAATGTGATGAAAGCAAGAGATCAGGAGTTCAAAAACTCAAACTCAAAACAAGGCCTGCCGAGGACTCAGGTTTACTGACCCCTGACTAAAAATGTCTTCCCATCGTTGGTCCCAACCTACTGTTGCCAAGTTGAAATACAAGCCTAGCATTGCCAGATTCTGCTTTGCCCCTCTCCCCTTGTTATATAAGAAATGCAGATGTACAGATTTTTTTTTCATGTTTATTTTGAAGAAAGAGAGTGCACATGCTCATGAGTGGGAAAGGGGCAGAGAGAGAGAGGAGAGAGAGAATCCGAAGCAGTCTCCATGCTGTCAGTGCAGAGCCTGACTTGGAGTTAATCCCACATGTGAGAGATCCTGATGGTGAGATCATGACCCCAGCAGAAATCAAGAGTTGGACGTCCAACTGACCGAGCCACTAGGCACCCCAGATTCTTTCTGGAATGTAAACCCTCTTGAGTTTTACATTTTGGTAGTTGCTTCCGAAGATTTTTGAAGAAACTTTATTGGTTGAAGAAACCACATTTGTGGTTTGCCTTCTGCTCGTGGGCTGTTACTTTTATAAACACAGTAGTCCCTTCTTAATCTGTGGTTCTGTTTTCTGTAGTTTCATTCACCCACAGTCTGGAAGTAAACAGTCCTCCTTCAACAGTGCATCACAAGGTCACATAGTTTCACACCACGTCACCTGCCTACATCACCCACCTCGCTTCATCCCTTCACACAGGCACTTTATCATCTCACATCATCGTCATAAGGATGACTACAATACAGTAAGGTATTCTGAGGCAGAAAGAGATCCCATTTACATGACTTTACTGTAATTGTTTATTATTAGTATTGTACCTAATTTTTCCATTAAACTTTATCATAGGTATGTGTGTGTAAGAAAAAAATGGAGCCTACCTGGTGTTCAACACTATCCAGTCTTTCATGTGCCCAGTATCCTTCATGGATACAGAGGAACTACTGTACTTTTCTCTGATGGGTCAGTCTTCCTGCCTGTGCTGCTGTCCACTTAGAAATTTTTGAGATATAATCCACATATTACTTTATTTATTTATTTAAAGTAGTCTCTATGCCCAATTTGGGGTTCTAACTCATGACCCTGAGATCCAGAGTTGCATGCTCTACCAACTGAGCCAGGCAGGCACCCCTAATTCACCTACTTAAAGCCTATAGTTTAACAGCTTTTATTATTTTTTTATTTTTATTTTTTTCTGTGTTTTTTTTTTTCTAATAGTTTATTGTCAAGTTGGTTTCCATATAACACCCAGTGCTCATCCCAACAAGTGGCCTCCTCCATGCCCATCACCCCCCTTCCCCTGTCTGTCACCCCAACCAGCCCTCAGATTGCTCTCAGCATTCAAGAGTCTCTCATGGTTTGCTTCCCTCCCTCTCCCCAACTATTTTTCCCCTTCTCCCCCATGGTCCTCTGTTAAGTTCCTCCTAATCCACCTATACATGAAAACATATGTTATCTGTCCTTCTCTGCCTGACTTATTTCACTCAGCATAACACCCTCAAGGTCCATCCATGTTGCTACGCATGGCCAGATTTCATTCTTTCTCATTGCCATGTAGTATTCCATTGTATAGATAAACCACATCTTCTTGATCCATTCGTCCGTTGATGGACACTTAGGCTCTTTCCATGCTTTGGCTATTGTTGAGAGTGCTGCTGTGAACATTGGCGTACATGTGCCCCTATGCATCAGCACTCCTATATCCCTTGGGTAAATTCCTAGCAGTGCTATTGCTGGGTCATAGGGGAGTTCTATTGTTAGTTTCCTGAGGAACCTCCACACTGTTTTCCAGAGGGGCTGCACCAGTTTATTTTTCCACCAAGAGTGGAGGAGGGTGCCCGTTTCTCCACATCCTCGCCAGCATCTAGAGTCTCCTGATGTGCTCATTTTCGCCACTCTGACCAGCATGAGGTGGTATCTCAGTGTGGTTTTGATTTGTATTTCCCTGATGAGGAGGGATGCTGAGCATCATTTTCATGTGTCTCTTGGCCATCTGGTTGTCCTCTTTGGAGAAGTGTCTGTTCATGTCTTCTGCCCATTTCATCACGGGATTATTTGTTTTTCGGGTGTGGAGTTTGGTGAGTTCCTTAGAGATTTTGGATTATAGCTCTTTATCTGGTATGTCATTTGCAACTATCTTTTCCTATTCCGTTCGGTTGCCTATTAGTTTTATGGATTGTTTCCTTTGCTATGCAGAAGCTTTTTATCTTGATTAGGTCCCAATAGTTCATTTTTGCTCTTGATTCCCTTGTCTTTGGGGTTGTGTCAAGTAAGAAATTGCTGTGGTTTGGGTCAAGGAGGTTGTTTCCTGCTTTCTTCCCTAGGGTTTTGATGGTTTCCTGTCTCACGTTCAGGTCCTTTATCCATTTTGAGTTTATTTTTATGTATGGTGTGAGAAAATGATCTAGTTTCATTCTTCTGCATGTTGCTGTCCAGTTCTCCCAGCACCGTCTGTTAAAGAGGCTGTCTTTTTTCCATTAGATACTCTTTCCTGCTTTGTCAAAGATTAGTTGGCCATACATTTGTGGGTCCAATTCTGACCAATGGTCTCTATTCCATTGGTCTATGTGTCTGTTTCTGTGTAATGGCTTTTAGTATAGTCACAGAATTATACATCTAATCACCACAGTCAATTTTAGAACATATTTATCATCCCTAAAAGAAACTTGACACCCCTTAGCTATTAACCCTCAGTCCCTCTGTCCCCACCAGCCCTAGACAACTACTGACCTACTTTCTGCCACTATAGATCTGCCTATTCTGGGCATTTTGTAAAAAGGGTCTCATACAGTATGTATCCCTTTTTATCTGGTTTCTTTCATTTATTATAAGGTTTTCAAAAGTCATCCATGTAGCATGTATCAGTACCTTTTTTTGTGTGTGTGTGTCACTGAGTACCGTTCCATTGTAGGATATAGTACGTTTGTCCATTCATCAGTTGATGGACATTTGGGTTGTTTTTGATTTTTGGCTATTGTGAATAATGTGGCTGTGGACATTTGTATACAGGTTTTTGTATGGACATATATTTTCATTTCTCTTGGGTAGGCACCTAGAAGTGGACTTGGTAATTCCACATTTAGCCTTTTGAGGAGCTGCCAGACTGTTTTCCAAAGAGATCATGACATTTTACATTCTCACGATGAGTGTGTATGATAGTTTCAATTCCTTCCCATCCTCGCCAGCACTTTGTATGTCTTCTTAATTATAGTCATCCTAGTGGGCGTGAAGAGGTATCTCATTGTGGTTTGGATTTGCGTTTCCCTAATGACTAATGATGCTTGGACTCTTCATGTGTTTATTGGCCATTTGTCTATCTTCCTTGGAGAACTGTCTGGCACTTATTTTTGATTCAACTCTTGAGATTTTTCTCCTAGGAAATGCACATATTCACATCCACACCAAGGGGGTACAGATCTCCCTTATCTGCAGGAGATATGTTCCAAGACCCCCAATGAACACCTGAAACTGCATACTATCAAATCCTCTACATAGTGTTTTTTTCCTAGAGGTACATACCTATGATAAAGTTTAACTTATAAGTTAGGCATAGTAAGAGATGACTATCAATAGCTAATAATAAACACTTACAGTAATATACTGTAATAAAAGTTACATGAATGTAGTCTCTCTCAAAATATCTCATTGTACTAGATTCACCCTTCTTGTGATGATATTTGAGATGAAGGGAAATGAATGATACAGGCACCATGACATAGCGTTGGGCTCCTATTGATCTTATGATGATTTGCTAGACAGTGGTTGACTGCAGGTAACTAAAACCATGGACAAAGATGGACTGCTGTGCACAGTTTCTAGGGGTTCATGACCTTGATACTTCTCTACAGGTCCAAGGGTTCCCACAGAAAACATGCTATAAAGCAGGGATTTTTCTGGGCATTTCATATGCTTGTCCTTACTCATTATCTACTCGGGACCTCGCAGGAATCATGTGAGGATGAGATGTTCAAGGAAGTGATTTGTAAACCATAAAATGGAATCCAGCTTCAGGAGTTGCTGTAGGTACGAACTCTGTAGGTAAGTGATAGTGAAGTGGATGGAGTTGTTAAGGGCATGAACTAGAGTGTGACTGCCCGTGTTTGAATCCTAGTGTCACTTTTATGAGCCATTGTGTTTTGGGGCAATCATTCAAGGTCTCTGACTCAGTGTTTTCATTTAAAATGGAGATAACAGCCGCCCTACCTTCGACATCTTCTTGGGCAGTTAACAAACAGCTTTGTATTGTGCAGGTGGGCACACAGAAAGTGCTGACTAAATTCTTACTCTGATGCTGTGGACTGAGTGTCTGTACCTCCCCAGAGTTGTATGTCCAAGTCCCAATCTCTTCCTCTGTGATATTTGAAGGTGGAGCCTTAGGGAGGTAATTCGATCTTTAGGGTGGAGCCCTTATGACTGGGATAGGTACCCTTATAAGAAGACACATAAAAGAAATGATCTCTGTCTGCCATGTATGGAGATAGTGAGAAGGTGGCCACTGTCAACCAGGAAGATGGCTCTCACCGGAACTCAGCCATGTGGGCACCCTGATCTTGGGCTTCCATTCTCTAGAACTGTGAGAAATAAACATTTGTTGTATAAACCACCCAGTGTATGGTATTCTGTTTATGGTAGCCCAAATTGACTAAGATACCTGCTTTTTAAATATTTTCTTACAAAAGGAACCAGGCCTGTTATCTTATAGTAGAGCAGGTTGGTCTTTGAATATGGAAATATCTTCCTTCTTTCTGGGGAAAATGGAGATCCTCCACTGACCTTTTAAAGAACCAAGAGATTTTCATAAATTAAATCTTAGGAAAGAGAATTTTACTCCCAGAAGAATTTTACGTCCATAGGGTACTGTATAGATCCTTGGCCTGGATCAGTTACTCCTCTCCAAACATTGTCCCCAGTCTCAGTGTCTGCTATAAAGTGACTTTAAAAAACAAAACAAACCACACCTCCCTTACCTCACCCCTCCCTCCTCTTAATCTTTGTCCTTACCTGGCCTAGAGGCACTCAGGAATCCAGGCAGGCAGTTTAGCTCCGTGATGGGAAATTCAAGCAAGTATATATTGTTGAATTAAAACAGAGAAGAGGGTCTGAAGTCTTTAGATTTAGACTTTCTTTAAAAAAATTTTTTTTGGGGTAATGTTTATTACCCCAAATTTGAGAGATTCCAAGCAGGGGAGGGGCAGAGACAGAGGGAGACACAGAGTCAGGCTCCAGGCTCTTCGCTGTCAGCACAGAGCCCCATGGAACTCACTGTGAGATCATGACCTGAGATCATGACCTAACTGACTAAGCCACTCAGGTGTCCCGAGATTTAAACTTTCTAAAAGTTGTTAGAGTCTTTAGTCAGCAAAGTAGGAGGGAACGGTGGATGGGCGTAAGACTTTCCAGATCAGATCTTTGCTCTTGAATAGAATGAAGAGGCAAACCACTTAGGTTCCTATTTTGGTCCCTTGAGCTTCAAACCACTTAAGAGGGAAACCACATTCTTGAGACGCAGCTCTTTGAGTGGAGACCTTTCAGACAGAAATTGTTCCTTACTGTCTGGTATTTGGGTTCAGCAAATGGGGAGTGTGAAGAGCAAGATGATAGGTAAAGCCTGGGAGCCTTTTACTGTGAGAGAGCCCTCTAGGGAGTCTTCTTTAAATGAGGATTTTTAAAATTGTTTCTTTATTTTTAATTTTGAGAAACAGGGAGACAGACAGAGTGTGAGCAGGGGAGGGGCAGAAAGAAGAGGGAGACACAGAATCGGACGCAGGCACCAGGCTCTGAGCTGTCAGCATAGAGCCCAATGCAAGGCCCGAACTCACAAACCATGAGATCATGACCTGAGCCAAAATGGGACACTTAACTGACTGAGCCCTCTAGATGTCCCTACTCTATGGAGTCCTCTTGATGTCAGAGTCTATCTTCCAATTTAGTTGAAGGTAAAAGCCCTATAAGGTCCAGTCTACCAGAGAGTCTCAAGAGTTACTGGGATTCCAGTGTTTTAAGAGTTTTGTTCTCTGACTTACGGACAGCCGTGTGTGTGTGTGTGTGTGTGTGTGTGTGTGTGTGGCTTGGGTTTTGTTAAAGAAAATTTTTTCATAACACTTGTTAAAGACAAGAAGAAAGACGATTCAATGGAAATTTTGCAGTAGGGCAGAGAAATGGAGCTCAACTCTGAGTACAAGTGGAGATTTATAGTGTGTGTGTGTGTGTGTGTGTGTGTGTGTGTGTGTGTGTGTGTGTGTATGTGTGTGTTTATATATTTATAGCAAAGAAGTAAGGTGGAGGTCAGGTCAGGAGAGGGAAAGTTACCAGAGAGAAGATCAAAGCCAGAAGGATTCTTGCTAGACCACCTCAGCTCAGAATTCTTACTGAAGGCAGGCCATGATTTCCATGGTCTAAGCAGGTTCTTGGTAAAATGAATTGGGGGGTCAAGAACAGAGCCTTGGTCAGAAAAAGGACTCAAGTCAGAAAGAGCCTGAATCAAGTTTGGTCAAGGAGAGAGTCTTGGTCAGTTTGAGACATGACATGGCTAAGGTAGAATGTTCCTCTTTATCGAATAAAATCCATTCTATGATATAAATACTGTTAGCATTTGAGTGACACATTCTTAAAAGAGAAAACCTGGGGCGCCTGGGTGGCTCAGTCGGTTGAGCGTCTGGCTATAGCTCAGGTCATGATCTCACAGTTTGTGGGTTCAAGCCCCGTGTCGGGCTCTGTGCTGGCAGCTAGCTCAGAGCCTGGAGCCTGTCTTCAGATTTGGTGTCTCTCTCTTTCTCTGACCCTCCCCTGCTCATGCTGTCTTTCTCTCTCTCTCTCTCTCTCAAAGTAAAACATAATTTTTTTTTTTAAAAGAGAAAAGCTGCCTTTCTTTTGTTTAATCCCTCTTTCATAATTGCCTTTTTGGGTCATTTCAGGGTCTTTTCCTTATGGGTATAATGTATTTCTTCTCATCTTCACAGCAGAAGAAATTAAATAGAGAACTAAAACTTCGTATAAATGGAAGGCTGCCCTATAGTTTGGCTCCTTAATGATTTAGAGAAAGGCATTGTGTGGCAGTTATGTTTCCCTTTCCTTCCTGAATTGCACTGCAAGAACAGCCAGTTTCTAAACAACATTGGAACTTTGAAAATCAAGTGTAATGGCCAGAAACAGAAGCTGGGAAACTCTATTCTAGCAGGTGAGATTTCCCATTTGCAGCCTCTGTTACAGGATTCTTGGTATCCCACTAACCAACTTGTGATTCTCAGCTTCCTGGATTCTCATTTTATTGAGAGATTTTTTTCCTTCTGGAATTTTAGTGGAATTGGTTATTCTGGATGTGAACTCTTGGTCTGAAAAAAAAAAAAAAGAACTCCCAAAAAATCAAAACTGATTTGTATCCTACCTGAAATCTTTTAGCTTCAATTAGGATAAAAATCTTAAAGATTTGTATCTTTTAAATTAAATTAACCATCTCAAAGATGTTTTTTAAAAAATAAGTTGAAAATCTAAGATGAACATTCTTACTTGAGAGGTGGTGAAAATCTCTTGGAAAAGAATTTCCCAAAATTTCAACCTGTGCAAATGGTGTCCAATTCCCTGAGATGACCCTTGGTCAAATGTATTTAGGGGAACAGTGGCTAACAATGGATTTGTCTTTTCTGGAGAGTCAGACTATTTGCATGTGTTTATATAGCCACAAAATATTTTCTTTTCCTCCCATATACTACCTTTGGTTTCCAGGATATACTTAAGGAACTCTGGTAAAATGCTCAAATGTGTACCCAGAACTCTGCTAGACACTGGGGATACTACAATGAACAAGACAGTTCCCTATGTTTCAGGGCTGAGAGTATAGTCAGTCTAATAGGTCATGATTATACAGTGCCTGGGGGTAAGCACAGAAGGATCAGAGGCACATGGGAGTAGCTCTTGATTCAGAGAGTCAGAAAAAGAGTTTCTAAGAAGGTTTTAATGAGTCTATCTTGGTGGAGAAAGGAGGGGAGTAGAGACTATCCTAGGAAGAGAATGGGATGGAGGGAACAGGAGGTGAATTCAGAGAATACAAAGTTGTTTAGAGTATTTAGAATATAGAAATTGAAGTAGAGAGAGGCAAGAGATGAGATGAGAGAGGGAGCATCTCAGATGTAGTAGGCAGTGGGCTGTACATCTGGTGATGGACTTCTAAATACCCTGATGACATCAGAGGAAACACAAAGATTTTAGGTGAGAATGACATATTTAATTGTTGACTTTCAGATTATGGGCTTTATTGCAGAGAATGGATCAGAGAAGGGAAATCTGGAGGCAGAAAAACCAGATGGGAGGCAATCTAGGTAACCATTTGTGGTGCCTTCGGGATAGTGGCAATATAGACGGAGAGACGTGGGCGATGCAAGAGATGCTTAAGAAATAGAATCTATAGGTCTTGGTGGTTGACTGACTGGGAAGTAAGGATGGGGAAGAATTAACAGTGGTGCTCTGGTTTCTAACTTGGACACCTGGATATACTGGTAAGCTCTTTGGGAATACAGGTGGGGGATAGGTTGGGGTGGGGGAAACGAGGGGTACAGATTTAGACAGATTAATTTGAGTAAGGTGTTCTTTTGTTACCTTTTAAACTTGGTGAGATAAATGGGGTGGGTTTAATATACCCTGTTGGTTGAGTTGCATACAATGAATGGACCGCCAATGGGCCACCCCTGTATTGTACTTCTTCCTTCTGTTCTTTCTCTACTTTAACCCATGACTTTCATAGATAATGGTCAGAAAACCGGTATTCTTCACGCCAGTCAGAGTGGCTAAAATGAGCAAATCAGAGAACTCTAGTTGCTGGCGAGGATGTGGNTAGCTATAGGAAAAAAAAAAAAGAAAACCAGTATTCTTTTCTCTGAGATTCTTTGGTTGAAGTCTTCTTATCTTCAGTTGTCTTGCTGCTATTTAATGTTCACATGTTGGCAAAGTTCTGCTGAAGACACTTCATTTCTGAACACTAAAGCCATTTTGGACGCTTAAGGAGATTCTTGGTCCTCAGACAAGTATAGTTTTTGGTGTTTTATTTTATTTTATTATTTATTTTTTTTAAATTTTATTATTTTTTAAAAATTTACATCCAGGTTAGCATATGGCACAACAATGGTTTCAGGAATAGATTCCTTAAAGCCCCTCACCCATTTAGCCCATCCCCCTCCCACACCCCCTCCAGCAGCCCTGTGTCCTCCATATTTAAGAGTCTCTTATGTTTTTGTCCCCCTTCCTGTTTTTATATTATTTTTGCTTCTCTTCCCTTATGTTCATCTGTTTTGTATCTTAAAGTCCTTCTATGAGTGAAGTCATGATACTTGTCTTCCTCTGACTGATTAATTTCACTTAGCATGATACCCTCTAGTTCCATCCACGTAGTTGCAAATGGCAAGATTTCATTCTTTCTGATTGCTGAAAAAATATGGAAGCTTCACAAATTTGCATGTCATCCTTGCACAGGGGCCGAGTTAATTTTCTCTGTATTGTTCCAATTTTAGTATGTGTGCTGCCGAAGTGAGCACTGTTTTATTTTATTTTAAAGTTATTTTTAAATTAAAGCGATTTGGTCACTTCAAATATTTTTTTAGAAGGAAGTTGAGTATTAATAATAAAAAATATTGTAGTTCCATAAGGCAATTAAAATGCGTTATACTCAGTGTATTCTCTAATGTTTAAGAGTTAGTAGTAACTCCTACCTTTTGTTTATAAATCGACACAACCTCTATGGAGGGCAACATGGCAATATTGGGATTCACTTAGAAGTTTTTACTAGTAGGGCACCTGGGTGGCTCAGTCAGTTTAAGTATCCGCCTTTGGGTCCAGTCATGATCTCATGGTTCGTGAGTTCAAGCCCCATATCAGGCTCACTGCTGTCAGCCTGTCAGCTCAGAACCCACTTCAGATCTTTGTCCCCCTCTCTCTGTCTCTCTCCTACTTGTGCTCTTCCAATAAATAAATAAATATTTAAAACATTTTTTAAAAGAAATTTTATTAGTATATTTTTATCTGACAGATAGATATACATGCACATGAAAGCTATGCAGTATGTATTTTAGCCAAATAAATTATGAGACTTCCATGCAAAGGAATACTGGTCAGGCCCCAAAAGAATGAAGGCAACTGTGTGTGTACAAATATATAAGGATGTCCAAGTTATTAATAAGTGAAGAAAAGGTGCAGGATGGTGTGTGTTATATGCCTCTATTTATGTAAAAAATTACTTTATTTTATATTTTATTTTATTTTATTATTTTTGAGAGAGACAGGGAGAGAGAGAGAGCATGTGAGCAGGGGATGGGTAGAGAGAGAGGGAGAGGGAGAAGTCTAAGCAGGTTCCATGCTCAGCTGGCATCCGACATGAGTCTCGATCCCACGACCCTGGGATCATGACCTGAGCTGAAATCAAGAGTCAGACGCTTAACTGACTGAGACCCTCAGGTGCTCCAATTAAATTTTTTTTAAATGAAAATTGAGCACCTGTTTCTAAGTGCAACTAAAGGAATGTTCGTGAACTTTTATAGCTGGACAGTTGGATGTTGCTCTAACAATCTCTTGGGTCAATTACCCAGGATCATAAAGATTTCTCCAGTTTGCTGATGGAGATTTCTTACAGGCTAGCAGAAAGGACATTTACGTTGCTCTTCCTTCCTGCTTCCTTTCCTCTCATTACACCTTGCCTTTCCAGTCTGACTGCCCAGTGATCTCCAATTACATTTACTCTTTTCCTTGACGCTAACTTTCTACTTGCTGAGTGTAGATGTCTGTAGACCATCTATTCTGAGGCACACATTTTTAGGTTGACGTACTGGGGACATCCTTAGAATATTGTGTGGCAGTTTACTCCATAGAGCATCCAGGGGATACTGTCGATGTTCCCCATCTATCTTAAGTTTGGTGGAGAGTATCTCCAACCCTTGTGATCTGTGGGACACAGAGTGTATTGTGCTCTTGTATAGGGAAGTGCTGGTGATGAAAAGCGCACTATGATTGTACATGTGTCTCTTCCTTCCCTTTGCTCCCCTGGCACAAGGAGCAAAGGAGAATGCTGAGATTTGCAGCCTTCAGAGTGAAACGGGCTGACTTCTGTAGCATGTAGGTAATAGGGTGTTGGGCAGAATTACCAAGAAGGAAATGTTCATCATCCTCTGTCTGCCCCTATCAGAAGAAGACACATTTTCTCCAGGGCTGAGCCTTCCTTCTTAGCTGCTCATATCAGTTCCTCACCTCCCACCCCCGCTCCCCTGCAACGTCTCTAAAGTCATTTTCATTCTCTCTTACATCTCTGTCTCTCTCTCTCTCTCCCCCTCCCTCCCTATTGACTACTGTTTTATCTACAAACAAGGCCTAGTCTTTCTCAACCTGAAATAAGCTTTCTTTCAATTTTGTCTCTTAAACATATTGCAAAAGAGCTCTGGCTCTGGTATTTGGTAGAACCGGCTCTTCCTCCATTTAGAGGTAGGAATAACTGTATCCATCACACAGTTGTGACTATTATTATAGCTAAAGCACATAAAGCACTTAGCATGGCTACACTAATGATGGCTTTTGCTTTATGTTCTTCATTCAGTGGCTTTTGTTCCTAGTATTGTTTTCCCCAAGGGTATATTACACTAGCTGCCTCCTGTTTTGCACCCTGTTTCCTACATCTCTCAATCTGTTCATTGATCATGGACAAAACCATCATTCTCCTTACTTTCTTGTCAGAATTAAACACACCTTAGCTTTTCTTTGAATGGTCCCACTTTTGTTTTAAATGTTTTATTTATTTCTAGGAGAGAGAGAGAGAGCGCGTGAGCAGGGGAGGATCAGAGAGAGAGGGAGTCACAGACTGAAACAGGCTCCAGGCTCTGAGCTGGCAGTCAGCACAGAGCCCGATGCGGGGCTCGAACCCACGAACCGCGAGATCATGACCTAAGCGAAAGTCGGACGCTTAACCGACTAAGCCACCTAGGCGCCCCTGAATGGTCCCACTTTTATAATAATGCCAATTTTTTTATTGAAGAGAGAAACTTTCTCCATTCTCTACTTCAGGTATCATGTCACTATCCTCATTAGTAACTTTGTTTCTAATTCCCTGAACTCTCTGTACCTTATGCTTAGTTATTTCCAGAGGTACTTGGCTCTGTCATCTTCTGTTCTCTGCTCCCCAGTGACCGCATGGCTTTTACCGTAAGTGTTCTCTGAATTCTCTGCATTTCTAACCACCATGGAATTCTGTCACCGCTTTTCAAAACCTTTGTCATCTTTCAGGGACTTTCCTAAGTCTCATGTCCTCCTTAAAGGCTTCCCAAATATCTGCAGGCAGAGGGTTTCTCCTTCCAAGGAGTCCCATAGTCTGCTCTTCTGCCATCCTTGGTATCTATTTATAAACATAGAGCTTTTTCCCCATTTGGTATTGGTCTTTGGGAACACAGTTTTATTTATTTTTATAAGAAAAATATATGGCAACCAAAGTATATATTTTTAAGTTTGTTTGCTTACTTATTTATTTATTTAGAGAGAACAATCTGGGGAGGGGCAGAGAGAGAGGGAGAGAGTCAATCCCAAGCAGGCTCTGTGCTGTCAGCGCAGAGCCTGACTCAGGGCTCAATCCCACGAACGTGAGATCATGGCCTGAGCCAAAATCAAGAATCATGTGCTTAGCCAACTGAGCCACCCAGGCAACCCCCTTCCCCCCCCCTTTTTAATTTATGAACCAAAGTATTTTTGAATGAATGAAGCTATTTATTATTCTTACAAGTATTGATATTTCAAAGGAAGAATGGATAAACTGGTGGGATATAGACTACCTCTGGATTCTGATGGTTCCCATTTATCATGCTTCAGTGACATCTTTGGGATGGAGAATTTGGTAGGCACTAAAGTCAGCCACAAGGTTAGAAATGAATACAGTCAGAGTTATCTTCCAAAAGTCCCTATATTGTTCATAAAGTATCCTACGTGATGAGTTGATCTCTAATTGCTTTTTCTCAGTGTTGAAACTGTTTTTCCACTGAGCAGCAGATTAAATAGGGAGTGTTGGAATTCCACAATGCAGTTGGAATAAGATGCACAAACTAAGACTCGTGTGTGGGACCTGAGATCAATAAGGAAACCGTAGATCCTGTCTCCTGCTCACATTCACCTTGGTGCCTACATGTGATCACTTTGGGGGCGATGGTTTTCCATGTGTGGTTCATGGACTCTTGGGGGTCTTTGTTGTTCCTTGTTTTTTTTTTTTTCTTAAATAGTTTATTGTCAAGTTGGTTTCCATATAACACCCAGTGCTCATCCCAACAAGTGGCCTCCTCCATGCCCATCACCCCCCTTCCCCTCCCCGCCAACTCCCATATCAGCCCTCAGTTTGTTTTCAGCATTCAAGAGTCTCTCGTGGTTTGCCTCCCTCCCTCTCCCCAACTATTTTTCCCCTTCTACCTCAAGGTCCTCCATTAAGTTCTTCCTAATCCACCTATACGTGCAAACATATGATATTTGTCCTTCTCTGCCTGACTTATTTTGCTCAGCATAACACCCTCAAGGTCCATCCATGTTGCTACACATGGCCAGATTTCATTGTTTCTCATTGCCATGTAGTATTCCATGGTATAGATGAACCACATCTTCTTGATCCATTCATCCGTTGATGGACACTTAGGCTCTTTGCATGCTTTGGCTATTGTTGAGAGTGCTGCTATGAACATTGGCGTACATGTGCCCCTATGTATCAGCACCCCTGTATCCCTTGGGTATCCTGGGGGCCTTTGAGACCCTTTCAAAGGATCCTCAGAATCAAAATTACTTTCATAATGGTACTAAGACATTTGCCTCTTTTGCTCATTCTCTTATGAGTGTGCAGAGGAGTTTTCCTAAAGTTACATGATGAGTTTACACTATCTAAAAAGGCAATTTAGGCACGTGAGTGGCTTAGCTGGTTAAGTCTGACTTTGGCTCAGGTCATGATCTCGAGGTTCGAGGGTTGAAGCTTTGTGTTGGTCTCTGTGCTGACAGCTGGGAGCCTGGAGCCTGCTTCTGATTCTATGTCTCCCTCTCTCCCTTCCCCTCCCCCACTCATGCTCTGTCTCTGTTTCTCACAAAAATAAACATTTAAAAAAATTTAAGAAGGCAATTAAAATACTACTTTTTACAATTACATATCAGTATGAGGCCACTTTTCTCTGAATACTTCAACCCAAACCGCCTGTTGTAACAGGCTAACTATAGAAGTAGATGTGAGAATCTAGCTGTCTTGTCAGACATTATAGAGAGGTTAAAAAAAATTTTTTTTAATGTTTTATTTTTGAGAGAGAGACAGCATGAACAGGAGAGGGTCAGAGAGAGAGGGGGAGATACAGAATCCAAAACAGGCTCCAGGCTCTGAGCTAGCTGTCAGCACAGAGCCCGATGCGGGGCTTGAACCCACGAACATTGAGATCATGACCAGAGCCTAAGTTGGATGCTTAACTGACTGAGCCACCCAGGCGCCCCTAAAGAGATTTTTAAAAATATAAGACAACTCTTTTCTCTTTAAAATCTTTATGAATCTTTTTAAAATTTTGTTTTAAATGTTTTATTTCTAGGAGAGACAGAGAGAGAGAGACAACGTGAGCAGGGGAGGGTCAGAGAGAGAGGGAGTCACAGACTCTGAAACAGGCTCCAGGCTCTGAGCTAGCTGTCAGCACAGAGCCCGACGTGGTGCTCGAACCCACGAACCGCGAGATCATGACCTAAGCGAAAGTCGGACGCTTAACCGACTAAGCCACCCAGGTGCCCCTAAAATCTTTATGAATCTTAAACTCTTTTTCATAAAGAGTCTTTGTGTTAACATATGATGGGTTTATTACTGTGATTTAAAATGAACTAGGGGCGCCTGGGTGGCTTAGTCACTTAAGCGACCAACTTCAGCTCAGGTCATAATCCTGCAGTTTGTGAGTTAAAGCCCTGAGTGAGGCTCTGTGCTGACAGCTGTGTATCTCTCTCTCTCTACCCCTCGCCTGCTCACACTCTGTCTCTCTCTCTCTCTCAAAACTAAATAAACCTTAAAAAAATAAAATAAAATGAGCGAAATAAATGTCTTTAAAAATCCCAGTTCTAATTTCCTAAATTCATGTATATTGGTAGATATATTCATATAAATGAAAGCCTTTTGGAGGTCCTTGTTAATTTCTATGACTATGAAGCAGTCCTTAGCCCCAAAGGTTTGAGAACTGCTCCTCTTGAACTTTGTGTACTCCTGGACGGACGTTGAATGGCATTGAAATTGCTCAAACTTAAGTTTTTTTTCTTCTCATCTTTCTTCTTCTTCTCTCTCTCTTATTCTTTCAGTGAAGATTTTAATTTTTTCCAAGTTAAATGTGTGGTATGTGTCTCTCCCGATTTTCAAGAAGTAAAATCCTGTTGCAATGTACTTCCTGCTGTATTGCACATATATAACCTTTCTATGGATGACCTAAATAAAATTGCCTTTAACCTGTAATTCCAAATAAAAGCATTATTGTCCGAGAGGATGGTGGGTTTCTTAAAAGTCAATTATTTAAGAGGATAGCTTTACTAATAATGATACTTGTGGTAAAAAAGTATAGTTTCACCCCAAGGAAAGGATTTTTAGACTGTGTATTTCACTCAAATGTAGTTCTAATAAAGTTTTGGATAATTTAACAGGATATTTGGAACACAAATAAAGACCATTTGTGTATACAGATAACAAATTCATGGATATTTTCTACTTAGAAATTGGAGAACACTGATGTTATTTATCTATTATTTAAAAATTTTTTAATGCTTATTTACTTTTTGAGAGAGAGAGAGAGACAGAGCACAAACAGGGGAGGGGCAGAGAAAGAGAGGGAGACACAGAATCTGAAGCAGGCTCCAGGGTCTGAGCTGTCAGCACAGAGTCCGCCATGGGGCTCGAACTCACGAACTGTGAGATCATGACTTGAGCTGAAGTAGGACACTTAACCGATCGTGCCACCCAGGCGCCCCAAGACTGATTTTATTTAATTTGAAAATCTTAACAGATTAGAGTAGTTATGTAACAAATAGGCCCAGCATTCAGTTAAATTTTGTAGTTTACTATCCAGGGACAGTTGTGAAGAATACTCATAGAGGAACTTCCCATTTCTTTTCCCCTTTTCTTTTTTTTTTTTTTTTTTTTACAAATAGTTTATTATCAAATTAGTTTCCACATAACACTCAGTGCTCATCCCCACAAGTGTCCTCCTCCATGCCCATCCCCCCCTCCCCCCACATCCATCAGTCCTCAGTTTTTGTCAGCATTCAAGAGTCTCTCATGGTTTGCTTCTCTCCCTTTCCCCCACCATTTCCGCCCTTCTTCTCCCCCTTGTTCCTCCGTCAAGTTCCTCCTAATCCTCCTATACGTGCAAACATATGATATTTGTCCTTCTCTGCCTGACTTATTTCGCTCAGCATAACACCCTCAAGGTCCATCCATGTTGCTACACATGGCCAGATTTCATTGTTTCTCATTGCCATGTAGTATTCCATGGTATAGATAAACCACATCTTCTTGATCCATTCATCTGTTGATGGACACTTAGGCTCTTTCCATGTTTTAGCTATTGTGGAGAGTGCTGCTATGAACATTGGGGTACGTGTGCTCCTATGCCTCAGCATTTCTGTATCCCTTGGGTAAATTCCTAGCAGTGCTATTGCTGGGTCCTAGGGGAGTTCTATTGTTAGCTTCCTGAGGAACCTCCACACTGTTTTCCAGAGTCTTTTCCCCTTTTCTTATCAAAATTATTTAATATGGTCTGAGATTACAAATTTTTTATACCATGTTTTATTCCCTAGGGGACTGGATAAAGCTGAAGCCTGTGTGACAGCAGAGAAAAGGATGTCTCCTCAATGCTGTTTGAAATTGTGTTTTAAGACATAGGGAAGACTTTCACCAATTTGGGGAGGGTTGGGGTAAGACATCACTTTAGTTTGGTTTATGATGCTCTCTACTTGGCCAGTGACTGTTGAGTTCTTCCAATTCTGCATTAGCCTCTGTGGAGAATTCAGAAATGTTGTACTCATGTACTTAAGAGTTTATATAATGTAGACATTCATTCTGAAGTTCTAAATGCCTTTGCTCAACAAGGCAGTAAATGAAAATGTTAGCAAAATTTCTCACCTAAACAGGAGAACTGGCATTTTAGGGAATTGGGAGTTATTCCATTGACATTCCATTTTTAATGATGTTATTACCCACCCCCCCAAAATCATTACCAGCAAAAATAGCACCCACTTTCTCATATCCCAAAAGAAGAAAACACGTAAGATTATTTTTTGTGAAGTATGCCTAAATGCTGCCTGCTGGAAAGATTCTTTACTTGGAAACCAGTGAGATCAACTTGTGGCAGTGTAGGCAAACTAGATGCTTGGGTCTTGGTTATTTTAGGTTTGCACACCCTTTGTCTGAGATCGTTAATCTTAAGTCAAGTGAGTCCTATGAAGTATCCCTGTAGAACATGGACTGAACTCCATAGAAGACCCTGAGCTGACTCTTCCAAGTGAATGGGCTTGTTTTGCGCTGAAGCAATTTCTCTGGGCCAACACATTATGCCCTATGGAAGCCCATTGGCCTGTCCCTCAGTTTGAAGAGGTCCTTGCTCTAAAGGAGGGCTATGTAGAGGAAATATCAAGTATCCATCTGGAGTCTGAAAATATTATTTCTCTGGTCCATTCTGGTGCCTGCCTGCATATTGTAGATTCCAAGATAAGTAAGCTAACACTCTATATTAATGTAGATTATGATAATATTAAAAGAAAAAAACTACTGAGTAAGAGCAATTCAGCATTGTTCACGCCATGATATGTATAAGATAGTGTGGTCAAAAATTGACTGATGAATGGATAAAGAAGATGTGTGTATATATATATATATATATATACACAATGCAATACTACTCTGCAATCAAAAAGAACGAAATCTTTCCATTTGCAACAACATGGATGGAACTAGAGTGTTTTATGCTAAGGGAAATAAGCCAGAGAAAGACAAATATCATATGATCTCACTCGTGTGTAGAATTTAAGAAACAAAACAGATGAACATGGGGGAAGGGAAGGAAAAATAAGATAAAAACAGAGAGGGAGGCAAACCGTAAGAGACTCTTCAATACAGAGAACAAACAGAGGGTTGCTGGAGGGAAGATGGGTGGGGGATGGGCTGAATGGGTGATGGACATTAAAGAGGGCACTGGGTGCTATATGTAAGTGATGAATCACTAAATTCTACTCCTAAAACCAATGCTACAGGTATGTTAACTAACTTGAATTAAAAAAAAAAATAAAAAAGATAGTGTGGGGGCATAAAAATGGGAACATATAGTTTCACCTGGGAAAGCATTTGTTGGACATTAGATTTTTAAAAAGTACAATAGAGTTTTTAAAAAGAAATAACCTGTCATCTGTGTGCCCCTTCACTCCCAATCACACAGCCCTCTGGATTTTAAAGAGCAATGAATGCACATTTGCAGATTTTTTTTTTTTAAATTACGGAATGTGTCTAAAATATGCCTTCCAAGGGATGCCTGGCTGGCTCGGTTGGTGGAGCGTACAACTTTCGATCTCAAAGTTGTGAGTTCAAGCCCCATGTTGGATGCAGAGATTACTTAAAAAATAAAATCTTTCAAATGATGCCTTCTCAGAGATTCCCCTGAGAGAGGATCTATTTATTCTCCGGAAGCCCTGAAAGGCCCCAGTGTAGAAATAATTTCAGTGAGGACAGGGATGAATTCATATAGCTTGTTGATTAATAAGCCTCTTAGTTAATTTGTATAGCTTCTGTTGGAAGATTTGTTTTTAGACATTTGTTTGCCATTGGCCGCCCTCGCCCCAGGCCTGGGATTGTATGTACAATCTGATTATGTTTTAGGGTGAGGCAAACACAGGACCTGAGACCAATACTCTTTCCTTTTTTCGTCCTCTGCCTATCCCGCCTCCAAATAATAATGCCAGTCACCACACACCCCACCTCAGTATCTATCTCTCTATCTATCTCAAAAAAACACCCAGCTCTGTAGGCTGCCATGCTACAGAAATGGCATGATCCCACTGCCAACTACTGCCCACGACAGTTTGTTCTTCCAAGTGGCAGAAGCCACCGCGTTGGGCATCTGTCCTCAATAGATCCGGGCTATTGAATTAGAACCAACAAACATTTGGTTTCTAATCACTCTGTTGGCCTGATCGTGGAAGTCTCTTCCGTATGTGCTGCAGAGTGTATTGAAAAGGCTACCATTATGAGATACAGTAAAGTCCGGAACTGGGAATTGCTTGAAACTCTTGCAAATTCGGCCTGATTTATTATTTTTCCTGTGGTTTTGAGATAAGACGCGAGAGTTGCAGGAACAAAGTTTCCACGTTCTTGTTACGGCACAGGTTTCCTGTTTACACCTTTGAAGGGAAAATTATGCTCATGGATTCCTGAAGTTCTGGTTTACATGTTTTCGCCGTGTTGTTCGTTCCAGTAATCACTGGGTTGGGCCCTGGGGCAACAGAAATGATTGGCGATGGGGCCCATGAGAGCAGGAGTCTAGTGGGGAAGGTGGACCTGGAGAAGCTGTTTCTTTTTAGCCTGAGATGTCCCAGGAGAAAGATTGGGAGGTCAGGAAGTATTTTCCTATGGAAGAAAAAAAAATACATCAAAGTTAAGTTCCCTGGCCACCAACAAAAAGCTAATTTTTTTTTTTGATATACCAATAATAATAGCTAAGCCTTAATAAGTCCCAGGAAAAATTCTAAACCTTTAAGTTATTCCTTTCAACAGTGCTATCAGGTATTAGTATTATTATCTCTGTTTTCAATATATGAGCAAACAGGCATGAAGAAATTCATTTGCTCAGATAGTCCTATCAGTCAGATAGCTAATCTAGTCTTTGAAAAGAAATGAATGCCAACATAGCCTGCTTAATAGCCTGGAGCTCTTTTTAATAGTTAATTGGTGCACATTGCAGTTTAACAATATCAATTTATTCTCTGTTTCCTCCTTTTTATTCCAGTTACATCAGAGCACAAACCTTGTCTTACCTGTCAGAATTCACACATGACATGGAGGCCTATCCAATATATTGGTTGAATGAATTTGCAATGAAGAGCTCTTTGAGAACACACTGACTTCCCTGTAGCACTTTGCTCAGTGTTTTGCAAAAGTTAGGTACTTAATAAATGCTTGCAGAATGGACAAGTGAAATAGTTTTTGTAGTGGGGACAGGGCTTACCCATTCCAAAAGATTGTGTCATTTCTTGTTATAATAAATAGATTTTGAGATTACTTCGTTTAGTTCACTCCAAGTTCTGTGACTCTGAATTTTTCCAAGTTTGTATGTTTTTAGTGCTTTACCAATTTAGAGGATGTCTTTTAAAAAGCTGCTGACTATACAAAAGGGTGAGAAGGTAGAATGATTTTGGGGGCACCTGCACCTGAGTGGCTCAGTTGGTTGAGCATCTGACTCTTGATTTTGGCTCAGGTCTTGAACCCCGGGTTGTGGGCTCGAGTGCTGTGTCAGGCTCTGCACTAAGGGCACATCCTGCTTAAGATTTTCTCTCTCCTTCTGTCCCTCTCCCCTGCTCTCCTACTTTCTCTAAAAATAAAATTAAAAGGGGATAGAATGATTTTAAGATGACCTGGACTTGGTCTGGGAAGTTTTCTTTGTTTATAGATATGTTTAAAATACACAAGAACCAATCAGTCAATGCCCGCCTCCCCTCCTTTTTGCTTAACGAGATATGGATTCTGGTTATATACAGTGCCATTCAGTAGTCAGCAGTTATGTTTAGGGTTGGTGCATTTTGAACAAAGCCATGAGTTTAATATTGAAGTAAACAGGGGAGTCCATAAATGCCTCTTTGTAACTGTGGGGGAAGAGAAGCGTTTCCTCTGCTCTCTTAGGTTTGATGGCTGGCTCTGTAATAAACTGACAGAAGAAAAGATAGACGCATTTATTAATTTTTAATATTGTATGCATTGGGACATAACAGGAAAACAAAGTAAATGCCCAAAAAGGGGTGACATTTGGGAATTTATATACAGTCGCAATAGGGGTAGGGTTGGGGGATGTAAGCAGTTGAGGAGAGAGTAAATGATTTATAAAAAAGACAAATGGGCCCTTAGAAGAATAGATGGAAGATATGATAGTCGGTGACAAGGTTTGTCTGGTGTGATGTTGACTTCTATCCCCTTCTCTTGCGATAAAAGCCAGTCCTTCCTAGTTGATTTAACTCCCAGGGATTTATGACAATTGAGTTCCTTTTGGAAGATCCATCTTTAGGCAGATAAGGAGAGTTCAGAGCAAGCCTCACTGCACTTGCTGTTTTCCAAGAGCCTACAGCTCAAAATGACCTATACACCAAAGCAGCATGTTTTTAGGGTGGACTATCCTGAACGTCTAGGACCTGAGGACCCAGAGAATGAGGTTGCACAGCTGGGTTTGTCACCTATTGTCTGGTGCTGTGCATTTCCTGCAACAGTAGGTTGAGAACAGATGTCAGAGTGAGGTGGAGGCGGCACTAACATGGGGTTTGAAAAGTCCCCTTGCAGATTCCCATCTGCTGCCCTTTTGTCATTACGGTAATGCACGTGTTTATGTTTTTATGTAATGTACTATATTGTTGTACAGAGCTAAAATATTTTCATATTAGGAGAAGGTCAAGCTCATCAATTGGCTGGGGTCTCTTGTGGCCCCAGTGTCCTCTGCTTCTGGACTTAGAATTCGGCTTATGGAAGAGCATGGCTCTGACTTGAGTTTTGTAGATGGGAGAGATTTTATTAGGAGGACAAATGAGTACCAACGTCCCATCAGGATTTAGGGATGGTTGTAGGTTGTACAACATGTAGTGGCCCAGTCAGGAGTAAGCCATGCTGATAGAATGTGAATCAAATTATCTACCAAATAGAGAGGTAAACCGAGGCAAGCCCTAATGACCAGAAATTGAGTTTATTCAGGAAGAGCAAGAGAATTGCAGTTCAGGAAACACACACACTGTAGCAAGCTACACATGAATCCATTGAAGGCTTGGGGTAGTCTGTGTTTATGGGTAAGGAGTGCAAAGAGCAGGAAGTCCAGCCAGAGTCCAAGCTGTACGTTTCATTGGCTTCAGGATGAAGAGAGATTCTTGGCAGATGTTCATTGGTCATTGATAAGTCTCAGTCTTCTCTAATTGAGGCATTTACTGGAAATCAGTGTCTTGGTTTTTAAGCTCTGTTCTTCTGCATGAGATTCCACCTTCCATATCCTCCGGTTCCATTTGAGATTGTTTGAGATTGAAGTCCTTTCACAGAATCTTGCTGAGATTCCAGCTTCCTGCAAAATCTTAGCCAAAGTGGGACTTTATGAGTGAGAATTTTCAAGTTTGAGGGCTTGCAATTCACTCTAGAGAACTATGGTACAAGATTTAAAAGTGACTTTTAACAGAATTAAAAGAATGCTTCAGTTGCAACATGACTTCCTTCCCTGAGTTTTGTGCATTTATGGACATTTTGCTGAAAATGAGATTATGGATCTATTGACTCTGGGATTATTTGTGTGTCCACATTTGATTTATTTTTGTCTGTATTATCTGTGATAGAAGCCAGCAAATGCCTAGCCTGTTTGGGGTTGGTCTTGACATTTTGATCTGTCTGCATGATATTTAAATACATCTTGCCTACCTGAACTACTGTGGTTACACTGCTTTCTCACTTAATTACAATTAAAAAAAATAACGACATTTTCTCTTCAGTCCCAGAAATCCTGGATTGAAGGAGTGTTCAACAAGAGAGAATGTAACAAAATCATACCTAGCTCAAAAGACCCTCACAGGTACAATTTTTAATTCTATTTTTCATTTTAAAGCAACACTACTTTGAGGTCTGTTTGTGGAAAATTAGAGATATAAATTGTCTAGAGGATTTAATAATATAATAATATCTGTCAAGTGAGCACTTATTTTTAATCAATGTTTGTTTCTTTGTCTTTATTTTAATGTTTATTTTTGAGAGGGAGGAGAGAGAGAGTGCGTGAGTACGAGTGAGGGAAAGGCAGAGAGAGAGGGGGACACTGAATCCAAAGCAGGCTCCAGGCTCTGAGCTGTCAGCACAGAGCCTGATGCAGGGCTCAAACCCATGAACTGTGAGATCAGGATCTGAGCCCAAGTCAGGTGCTTAACCAACTGAGCCACCCAGGCACCCCTGTTTCTTTGTCTTTATAAAAATAATACATGATTATTGAAGACAACCTGGTAAACTCAGGGACCTTGTCAATTTTATGCTTCTCTCCGCCCTCAGTGCCCCGTTTCTTTTAGTGCGATAATAGCAATTAGGGGAATACCTGTGACATCATGATAGAGATAGAGATCATCATGCTAAGCAAAATAAGTCAGAGAAAGACAAAGACCATGTGATTTCACTCATTTGTGGAACTGAAGAAACAAAACAAATGAGCAAAGGGAGGAAAAAAGGAGAGGGAGACAAACTAAGAAACAGACTCTCTACTACAGAGAATAATCTGAAGGGAAGGTGGGGGGGGAGGTGAAATAGGTGAAGGGGATTAAGGGCACACTTATGATGAGCCCTGAGTACTATAGACCATTGTTGAATGCTCTATTGTACACCTGAAACTAATAGAATACTAGTTATAACTAGAATATTGTTAACTATACTGGAATTAAAATTAAAAAATTAAAAATAAAGAAAGGAGGAAAATATCTAGTGCTGCATCCATTCTACCTGGTTTGGATGAGCAATTTACAGGTTCTGAGGACTGAATATTCAAAATATTGTGAATGTTCCTTATTCCCATCTCAAGCATTAATGGAAAATAGTGACAGTTTGGGATATTTCAAGATACCGTGTTCAGAGTATGCAGAGAGTTCCACGATTTCCCCATATGCTTTTTGTTTGAGCAGATAGTGGATGGCAGAATGGAATGACTTGAGTTTGACTGCTGAGTTCTTGAGAACCCTGTGGAAGCTCTACTTTTAGAACAAAGTTCAAAACAGTGGCCAGTGAAAGATAGGAGAATAAAGGGCTGTGGAAAATTCCCCAGGGTAATTGGGTTCATGAAATTAAGGTTGGATGGCATTGCCCTTGGGGAGTAGAAATTAAAAGGAAAGGGAAAATAGAAGGGCCATATTTTAATTAATGAGGGGCACTCT
>NW_027529428.1:6323587-6349191 GCF_008692635.1 Crocuta crocuta
TTTTAGATACTTTTTAGCATTTTGCTTTATATTAATTTAAAATTTAGAAACCGTAGTGGTATGCTTAGGAAGGGTAGCATGAAATTCTCATTCTTTGGGGACGACTAAAACAGTGATCCTACCTTTTATTAAATATTTACAANTTATAAAATGTTTTACAGAATGCCAAGGTAACCTTGTTTTTTCCCTTCATCTTTTATGACATCTTGTAATGTGACAGTGGTCGCAATGGAAGGCACACTGAGCTCAGGCAACTCCTTCTGCTTCTGTAAATAGGCAATCGTTTTCATTATCACCATGTTAATGAAATGTGGTAAACTATAGGCTGTTAGCCCATAGACTCAAGAACAGTATCAATGATCATAATTCCATATTATGGACTGATCCAAGATCTGCCACAAGCAGTCTCTATTTTGTGTAATTATGAAAAAAAATAATGGGTGATTATGTTTCTTCATATGCCAGCCTTTTTCTTAGATCCTAGAAAGAATCTCAAAATTTTATCTCTCATGAGGGTTTCTTCCTGATCTGTGCACAAGATAAAGCTGGTAGTTCATGATTTTAAACTTAGGTGAAAGTTTGTCTTTTATTTGTTATTTTTGTAATTCCTACTAAGAAACAGGAATCTGGTAGACTTGATGACAATGCCTTTTTCCTTCTTATTTTTAATTTGCTGGTGAAGTGAAGCTTCTGAGAAAAGATTGTCCCAAAAGGCTAGGACAGGAAGAAGTGACAGGGCCTAAGTATTTGTTTCTGAATAATTTAGAATGATCCTGATTCTATGAATACTGTCTCTTCTTCCATTGTTTTAACTAACATTCTCTTCTAATTGAAACTTCTTTATACCTAAAATATGATCACTGATGATCACAATAATCCCCCAATATCAGAAGATTCTTTTTTGAATCATAAAAAGAAAGGTTAATAAGGGTAACACTTATAATCACGCCAACTATCTTTTGATTTGACAGTGTTTTATGGTTTTAAAGTTGTTTATATATAAATATTATATATAATTATATTACTCTATCTTAATATATAGGATATAAATAATGTATAATTATTTATAAATTACAAATATATACTTATATATTTTTGATATATAAGTATATTTTCTTAATTCTCAGAATTCTCAAGAATTCTGTGTTATCTTCATAGTGTAATAATAAAACTGCCATTATTACATATAATGCCACCACTGTAAGACACATTGCGTATATTATCTCAGATCATCCTCTTAATAATCTTATGGAGCAGATGTTATTTTCAGATGTGAAAACTGGGGCTTGGAGAAATCACTGAATCAATGAGATTTAAATTTTTTTTTTTTAATGTTTTATTTATTTCTAGGAGAGAGAGAGAGACAGCGTGAGCAGGGGAGGGTCAGAGAGAGAGGGAGACACAGACTCTGAAACAGGCTCCAGGCTCTGAGCTGGCAGTCAGCACAGAGCCCGACGCGGGGCTTGAACCCACGAACTGTGAGATCATGACCTAAGCGGAAGTCGGACGCTTAACCGACTAAGCCACCCAGGCGCCCCTGAATCAATGAGATTTAAAACCAGGTATTTAGGTTTCAAATTCAGTGTTCTGTTAATTAGGTCATGGTCGCCTCAGTCTAATTATATTTGGTTAATGACAAATGGGAGTATTTAGGAAATGATACATGAGGACTAGAACATGCTGATTTTGCTAGGCCTTGGAAAATAACAGATATTTACGGTATGCGTATTAAGTATGCTTTCGAAATATATCACTAAACCAACTGAGGTTTTGTTTTTTAATTTAGATGCACTGCAGGATGCCAGGTCTGCCAGAATTTAATCAGGTAAGACTTAGAGAAATAAGATTTCTTTTCCTATTTAGGCACTCTGTTTAGAATTTTTGGGGGTGGTTTTCTCACATCTTGAATGGACTCAACGAAGGGGGTTTATTGGTGCATCCTATTTGCCTTTTTTTCCAAGGGAAGTTTTAGAAAAGAAATGTGGATGTTTTTGCAGGCGAGTGAGTTTTTGAATGTAATAGATTATTTGAATTACTGAGACGTGTAAATGGCAAGGGCCTTTGGCAAGAGCTTCTACCAGTTGAAATACTTATAAAGCATTACCTTTTCACTTGACTGTTATATTTTACTTGGGCAATGAAGACGCTTTGTTCACTGTATTTGACTTTCAAGTGATATGTGCTCAGACCAAGCTCTAATTCTGACACCAGGTGGGATAGGTGTGTGTATGTGTGTGTTTTTCTCAACAGCACCAGGTAATTAACTAAATTCTGCTACTCTCTACCTGGAGATAGTGGCAGATCCTATAGGTGAGGCGCTCAGCCCTACAAGACACAGGGAGTCCTTACTCCCCATGCTTCAGATACCAACCACAAGTCCCAAGTTGTCACCTGTGGTTCCCAAGAACATCTCCACGGGGTCAATTAATTTGCTAGCAAGGCTCCCAGACTCAGAGAAACATTGACTTCTGTTTACCAGTTTATTATAAAGGATCGTAGGAAGGATAAAAGGCTAGATGGAGGAGATGCGTAGGGCCAGGTATGTGGGGAGGGGACGGGGCTTCTGTGGTCCTTCTGAGCAAGCCAGTCTTCTAGCTCCTGCATGTGTTCACCGACCTGAAGTTCTCCGAATGCCATCCTTTTGGGTTTTTATGGAGGCTTTATTACATAGGCATCATTGGTTGAACCATTGGCCACCGGTGGTTTATCTTTCTTATCAGCATCCTTATCTTTCTTATCACGTAGGAAATTTTAAGGGTTTTAGGGGCTCTGTGCCATAAATGGGGACAAAGACCAAATATATATTTATTATAAATCACAACATTACGCAAGCTTATGGACGAAAATAACATTTTCGCAAAATGCAAATGTTAACAATGATTTGCGTTTTAAACTATGTGTTAGTCCCTGGTTTTACCCTTGTCTTTTGTAAGTGGAGGAAGATGTAATTTCCTGAAGTTTGAGCATAGTTCACATCACGGATTGACCCAAAGTTAAACTTATTTTTCTAAGAGAAAAAAAAATTCCAGAATCCCAAGATTAGCAAATCACGGGGAAAGGAAAACATCGTTCACAGATGTAGGAGGAGAGGAAGGATAAGCTTGCTGGGTGTGTTGGCGTATTCAAGCTGCCATAACCGTACCACAGACTGGGTGGCTTAAACAGTAAAAATTTATTATTTCAGAGCTGCGCAAGTCCAAGATCAAGGTGCCATGAGAGCTGGTTTCTGATAAGGCGTCTCTTGTTGCTCTGGAGGCAGCTACCTTCCCACTACGTCTTCCCAAGGCCTTGCCTCTGTGCACTGACAGGGAAGAGAGTCCCACTCATATGACCTCATTTATTTTTTTGCTGTTGAATTTTATTTTATTTTTATTTTTTTATATAATTTATTGTCAAGTTAGCTAAGATCCAGTGTATACAGTGAGCTCTTGGTTTTGGGGTAGATTCCCATGATGCATTGCGTACATACAACACCCAGTGCTCATTCCAACAAGTGTTCTCTTCAATGTCCATCACCCATTTTCCTCTCTACACCCGCCCCCCCATCAACCCTCAGTTTCTCCTCTGTATTTAATAGTCTCTTAGGGTTTGCCTCCCTCCCTCTCTGTTTGAAACTTTTTTTTCCCCTTTTCTTCCCCATGGTCATCTGTTAAGCTTCTCAAATTCCACATATGAGTGAAGACATATGATAGTTGTCTTTCTCTGACTGACTTACTTCACTTAGCATAATACCCTCCAGTTCCTTCCATGTTGCTTCAAGCGGCCAGATTTCATTCTTTCTCATTGCCAAGTAGTATTCTATTGTATATATAAACCCATCTTCTTTATCCATTCATCAGTTGACAGATATTTGGGCTCTTTCCATAATTTGGCTATTGTTGAAAGCATTGCTATAAACATTGGGGTGCACGTACCCCTTCGAAACAGCACTTCTGTATCCTTTGGATAAATACCTAGCAGTGCTATTGCTGGGTCATAGGGTAGCTCTATTTTAATTTTTTGAGGAACCTCCACACCATTGTCAAGAGCAGCTGCACCAGTTGACATTCCTACCAACAATGCAAGAGGGTTCCCGTTTTTCCACATCCTTGCCAGCATCTGTTTTTTCCTGAGTTGTTAATTTCAGCCACTGTGACTGGTGTGAGGTGGTGTCTCAGTGTGGTTTTGATTTGCATTTCCCTGATGATGAGTGATGTCGAGCGTCTTTTGGCCATCTGGATGTCTTCTTTGGTAAAGTGTCTATTCATGTCTTCTGCCCTTTTCTTCACTGGATTATTTGTTTTCAAAATGTTGAGTTTGCTAAGTTCTTTACAGATTTTGGATACTAACGTTTTATTCGATATGTTGTTTGCAAATATCTCCTCCCATTCCATCAGTTGACTTTAAGTTTTGTTGATTGTTTTCCTTTGCAGTGCAGAAGTTTTTTTTTATCTTGATGAGGTCCCAGTGTTTCATTTTTGCTTTTATTTGCCTTGCCTTTGGAGACGTGTTGAGTAAGAAATTGCCACGGCTGAGGTCAAAGGGGTTGTTGCCTGTTTTCACCACTAGGGTTTTGACAGTTTTCTGTCTCATATTTATCTATGACCTTATTTAAACTATTACTGCCTTCTAGACCCTGTCTCCAAATACAGGCACATTGGGGACTAGGGATTCAACCTATGAATTTTGGGGACATAATTCAGTTCATAACACTGAATGAAGAGTTTCGTTTGGCTTTTCTTTTACCTTGCCTCAAATTATTTTTTCTGTTTTAGTAATTATTTCAAATTTGCTAAAATTGAAAGCAAAACATTAGAATATATTGAAAAGAAGTAAAAGGCTTCATTTACTCCTTCTATTTCCTACTTTATTCTCCAGAGCCTCTCCCTGGCAATATTTTCCCAACCTCACAGTCTTTAGAGGTAACTAATGTGGACAATACTGGAAAAACATCTATTTCACCCTATCCAGAAATTAAAAGTGGCTGAAACTTGTAATTTTTGCACCTGATTAGGACCTAATTTGATTTTTTTTCATATGGAGAGTAAAATGTCCCAATGTCAGTGACTGAGCGGTCTGCCCTAGCCATTGCGGGTATCTTCTCTGTTACATAACGATTCCCATATGTCTGTGGCTGTGTTTCTAAGCTGTTTTATTGTATTGTATTGTATTGTACTGAATTGTATTGTATTGTATTTTTTAGTGTCATTGATCTACTTCTCCTGTTCCTGGTAAATGCCACTCTGCTTCATTATTATAGTTTTGTAGTATATCTTGATATCTGATAGGGCAAGTCCTCAATGCTTTTTTTTTTTTAAAGTCATTTTACCCTCTTAAATTTATACATCTGTATGAATGTTAGAATTGCTTTCTCAGATTCCCCAGAAATCTTTTTCAGATTTTGATGGATATTTTATAGAATTTATAAAAGCAGTTTGGGAAGAAATTGGCATTTAGCATCCTTACAAAGGTGATTCTCAAGGTGAGCCGTTAGTTAGTGATGATTTGAGACTTAAAGTTTTGTTTTAAAAAAAATTTTTTAATGTTTATTTTTTTGAGAGAGACAGAACGTGAGTGAAGCAGGGGCAGAGAGAGAAGGAGACACAGAATCTGAAGCAAGCTCCAGGCTCTGAACTGTTAGCACAGAACCCGATGCAGAACCATGAGACCATGACCTGAGCCAAAGTCAGACGCTTAACCGACTGAGTCACCCAGGTGCCCCATGGGACTTAAAGTTTTAACCAAAAGGATGAACATGGTAGCTTTTTATTTAAAAATGATTTATTTATTCTTGAAAGAGAGAGACAGAGACAGACAGAGCATGAGTGGAGCAGAGGCAGAGAGAGGAGACACAGAGTCTGAAGCAGGGTCCAGGCTCTGAGCTGTCAGCACAGAGCCCAACTCAGGGCTCGAATTCATAAGCTGTGAGATCATGACCTGAGCTGAAGTTGGATGCTCAACTGACTGAGCCACCCAGGCACCCCTCCCCCCCTGCCACTTTTTTTATTTGGGGGTAATTTGTTTCTTCTGTGGGGCCAGCTTGCTATGATTTAATGACCTGGTAAAAACTAGAATAAAACCACATTGACTCAGATGGATTAGACTAGAAAAATATTTTGAGCAAAGTAGGTTCAAACTAAAGAATAGTCCTGTGAAAAGTTAGTGATTTATCTTTCTGGGTATGAAGAATGGTTTGCCTCCACTCGTGTTCTATTTAGGAAAAGCTACAGTGAAATGAATCATTCAGCTTATGAATAAACACTTTTTCATTTTGAAGACTAACCCTTGCTTCGAAAGATGACCAGGTGATACATTTCTCTCTGATAGATTCTGGTTATGTATATTCTATACATTTCAGATTATTCCTCCATCCTTCGAATCAAGAGCCCCTCCAGGCAGGACTCCATAATGGTCCTCTGGCTTTCTGTCCTGACTTCTCATTGTCATTTTGTTTTCTTGATTAGTATAACTTTTACACATTTTTATGTTGCTTTTCACACACACACACACACACACACACACGAAAAACCAGAGTCACTTATAAAGTTGAGTAACCTCTTTGTATATAATGGGTATATGATCTCACATATTTGATTCAAATAATTTTCTTGGTCTGCAGATGTATAATATTTCATTGCTACAAGTTTTAAAGTTCTAGGTGCTCAAATTGTAACTTTTCTTTCTGATGTTTTCTAATTTGCGAAACATGAGCAGCTTCTCATCCTTTCACTAATATGATTATTATTATATTTTGTTAGTTTTTATATAGTTCTAGTTTCAAAAAGATTTAACCTGTTAATTTGCTTAGTTTATTTTGTTACACTGTAGAAATTGTGGCTGTGTATCTGAAATAGTTTTCAAACCTTCTCATTATTGGCAAGAACATGTTTTGAATTTTTCCTTCCTTATATTACAAATATTAATTTTGTTTGTATTTATAGTTCTCATTCATGGTTCTTTTCTTGTGGCAGCTCTGTTTACTTGAAGTTGAACTTTTTTTGCATAGATTAATATTCCTTCCTTTCAATATGCATGTTATGTTTTACATGAAGACATTTTCTGATTCTCCTTAAGTATTGCATATTAGAGATTTTTAGTTTTCTCTCTCTTTTTTTTTTTTTTCCTTTTTTGAGAGAGAGCGTACACACACACAGATGGGAGAGGGGGAGAAGGAGAGAGAGAGTCTTAAACAGGCTCCATGCCTACCAAGTAGGCTGGCATGGGACTCGATCTCACAACCCTGATATCATGACCTGAGCCAAAATCAAAAGTTGGATGCTTAACCAACCGAACCACCCAGGCCCCCCTCATTTGTTTTTTTTTTTTGTTTGTTTGTTTCTTTTATTTTTTTAGATAGCATTTTAAAAAATTTACATCCAAGTTAGTTAGCATATAGCACAGTAATGATTTCAGGAGTAGATTCCAGTGATTCACCCCCTACGTATAACACCCAGTGCTCACCCAGCAAGTGTCTTCCTAAATGTCTCTTGCCCATTTAGCCATCCCCACCCCGCTCTCAAGTTTTTCTTAACAGCTTTGTTGAGATATAATTAACATAAACTGTACATATTTAAAATGTACAGTATGATTTTTTGTCATCCTGACAATTTCAGTAGTGTTTGGTATATTTATGTTGTTGTGCAGCAGATCTTCAGAACATTTTCATCGTGCAAAGCTGAAAGCCTGTGCCTATTAAACAATAATTCCCCGCTGGCCACACTCCTCACAGACCCTGGCACTCACCATTCATTCTCTCTTCTGTCTCTAGGGATTTGAGTACTCTGGGTACCTCAGATAAGTGGAATCATGCTGCACTTGTATTCTGACTGGCTTATTTCACTTAGCATAATATCCTCAGAGTTTAACCATATTGAAGCAAATCCAGGGGTCTTCCCTTTTTAAGGCTGGATAATATTCCATTATAAGTATATGTCACACTGGTTTGGCTCTTCATCTGTCAGTGATCACTTGGCCATTAAGAATAATGATTCAGAATACTTCTGTGAACATAGGTATGCACACGACTTTTGGTATGTTATTTTTAAACATTCCCTAAACGATTTTAATGTGCAGCCAAGGGAGCGAACCACTGAGGGTATCTCTAAACTCAGAAGACAATCTAGTGACACAAATCTAATATAAAATTTAATGTGAAGTTTCAAAAGCTGTTCATATGTATCATCTGTATATTACCTAGAAAAATGTAGAAGCATTACACCTATTTTCTGGTTTGATATTGTGTAGTTTTCTATTCTGAAACTGGTTTTTAATCCCACATTTAAGGTGTTACTGTGGGCGATTAATTGGAGACCATCATGGGATAGATTATTCCTGGACCAGCTCAGCTGCCAGTGGTAACGAAGATGTGCAGTGGTCTGTTGAAAAGCACACGACGAAAAGCCCTACAGATGCATTTGGCACTATTAAATTTCAAGATGGAGAGCACACTCACCACTCCAAGGTTTGCTGATAACTCACATTATTTTGTTAGCTTTTTATTTTTTTTAAGAGAAAGAGAGAGCAAGTGAGAGAGAGAGAGAGTATAAGCAGCAGAGAGGGGCACAGGGATTGAGAGAGAGAGAATCTTAAGCAGGGAACCTGACACAGGGCTCATTCCCGCGACCCTGGGATCTTGACCTGAGCCAAAATCAAGAGTCGGATGCTCAACTGACTCAGCCACCAGGCACCCTGTGTTGCTAGTTTTTAACAGAGAATAACCTCCAGATGTTTGTCCAAATTGTATTTCCAAGTGTAGATGATCAGATGACCAGGTGTTATTGCAAAAGTGATCCATGTTATTGACCTCTTCACAAAAATGACCTGACCCTTCTCTTTCCTTTATGTCTGAGGCATTATCCCTTTCCTGGGTGTGGTACGGCCGGCTCCTTATTTGATTGACCTCGTTCAGCGAGCCTATGCCTTCCCCATAGGAGAATGGCTTATGCCTTTGAGACGGTTGCCAAAGTCACCGCCACAGAACAGGCTTTAGCTGAAGCATGACCATAGCGATGGCCAGTAACCTGTGGCTGTTCATGCCAGCTGTGTCCTCGTGAGAGGAAACAGAGGAGTTTTTCTCTGTACCCCCAGAAATGATAGTCCTTGGGTCTTCCCAGGCCAGTTTTTCTCCTGTTCCTAATATTGTAATTTTGCATGTAATTTGCATAGTTCTGACAGGTCAGCCATCTCTCAGGTGTTTTTTGAGAGACAAGAGCCATCTCTCAGATGTTTTATGAGAGCTTGTGACTCACCTGTTTTATTAGAGGCAGATTTCCCTTGGGAACCTGCAGGGAGCTTCCACCTCAGGAAGCCTTAGAATCAACTGTGTTCTGGAGCGTGACCTTCAGTTGAATGAATTTGAAACAACAATTCTTAATGATGCCGTCATAATCAAGTTTCATAATAGAGTTTTACAGTAATCTACTTTTCCAGTTATTAATCCTCTGGTGTTTAGTGTTGTGTGTTGAAGTTTTCTTTAGTTGGCGGGAAAATGGTACTTATCCCCCTCTACAATCCTTTCTGGAAGCTGACTCTTACAGAACCCCATATATAAATTTCCCCTTAAGTTTAATCTACCTCCTTTTGCTTTTATGTTGATTGATAATCACCTTGATTTACTCTTTTTTTTCATCCATTTGGCAAATGTTCATTGGATGCTCACACTTTGCTAAGCCCCAAAGGGTACCTGTTCTATGTACCAACGTTGCCTATAGTCTAGTGAGGGATACAGGAAATAAATAACGATTCCCATGGGCAGGGGTTGGGGGGCATGGGATGCTCTGGATGGGAATACAGGGATCTTTGAGAGACTGAAAAGGGTAACTCTTGTTTTTCTGGGAGTGTGTGTGTGTGTGTGTGTGTGTGTGTGTGAAGGAAGCCATCTGAAAGTGGGAACAGCTAAGCTGATATCAGAAAGGTGAGTGAGGTGTTTGGTGTCTGGTGAGGCAGAGGCGTAAGACCACTCTGGGCTTGTGGGAAGGCCAAGGGAGAATATGGTACATTTAGGAGAACTGAAAATATGGTTTTATGCTTAGCATTAGACTCCCATGACATCCTAAGTACCTGGAACTCATTTTATTTGATCTCTCAGAAGAGAAGAATCTACCTTTCATATTTAAGACCAGAATTGCACTTCATGTTTACAGTGAGAGGCAGGAAAGCAGTGAGAGCTGGTTATTCATCTCCCTCCACTGCATTCCCTTTCCTGGGTTGATTATTCCACCCACCTCAATCCACAAAGGATTTGAGAAGAATCTATGCCAGTAAGAATCTGCCTGAGTTAATTATAAAGGAAGGGTCGGGGCAAAGTAAGTCATTAACCTTCGGCATCATCTTCGGTTGGCCTTTGGAAGAAAAGACGGCAGTGCTGATAATTTAGTTAATCGACGTTGTTTATCTGAAGTCTCTAGGAGAAGTACTTTCTAGGATGACAAGGACTTCTAGATGAAAGAGAGAGGCACCCGGGAGGCAGAGTTGAGGTAGAGAAACGGTGAACCACATCAGAGCTTCCTCCATTCGGAACAACACAAACCATTTCACAGAGGTCAACTTGTGTTTTCCCCCACTATGTGAATATGTAAGGAAGCCACAGCAACTCCTTTTCCTCCCTTGTAAATTGAATCCCGATTTTCCTTAGGTTCTTTTACATTCTGTGATGGCTGTACCACCTGGATGTTAAGAAATTCTGACATCTTAATAATTAAATAAAGGGACTGTGTTTTAAGAATTGCAGGGATGGACGGACAGTTGTTTTAAGTCACTATCGAGTCCTGGAAGATAATGTGATCATTCTATTTGCATATGTGTGAAGCTCTCTACCTGTGGTTCTCTTTGGTATAGTTTTATAATTCATGGTTTCTAGTGCCCTTGTTCCTGTAAATCTGACTTATTCTTGCCGTTGGTTGGCTTGTGCATGAGGATGGCAGACTCCTCCTCAGTATGGTTTTCACAGGCTGCGTGTGGCTGCATCTGCTGGAAAAAGACAGCCAGTTGTATATGATGATCTTAGGCAAAGCACAAAATGATTCTGGTCCTACCTGCTGATTCAGATTTCTCTCTTCTTTGGGCTACATTGACTAGTCAAAGATATGATTCCTTTGTGAAAAGTGCTTATTTTGGAAATCTTCATCTTCAGAGAGATAATTCTATGTACAGGAAATGTTTAGAATGTAACATTTGCAATAAATTAAATGTACATGCTCCCGGATCATAATTTAAGTTATATAACTTTATGAAATAGTCAAGTAAATTAGAGGCCATACCATGTATGAAAAACCCCATTTCACCTCTGTCTAAAAGCTTTTTTAAAATGGGTTTCCTGGAGCAGTGGTTTTTGCCAGCTTGAAGTATTTCTGCCTCATCCCAGGCCTTCTAGAGAACATTCGTGGGTCAACCCTGAAAACCAGAGGAAGCCTTCCTACCGTGACTTGTAATTCCCAGAAGGAACTTAAAGCGGGTGTGGGATCCTTTCACAGTAAATGTTTACATTATACAAAGATGAACTTTTAAAGAAATGCCAGACACTTCCTTTTAAGTTGGGGCCATTTCAGTCACCCTGCTGTGTGCTTATTGTTGCCTGGCATGGAGCTTTTCACTGTTTCATGTACATGTGTGTATGCATATCTTCCAGTACATTAGAACCTCTTATGATACAAAGGCAGAGCATCTGTTACATTTAATGTTGAAAGAGTGGAAGATGGAACTGCCCAAGCTGGTGATCTCTGTCCATGGAGGCGTCCAGAACTTCAGGATGCCGTCTAAACTTAAAGAGATCTTCAGCCAAGGTTTGGTCAAAGCTGCGGAGACAACGGGAGCCTGGATAATAACTGAAGGCATTAATACTGGTAAAGTGCACTCTCTGGTTCTCTTTCTTTTCTTTACCTTCGTCTTTCTAACTGAATCAGGCAGACTGGCACCTAATCTGTGCTCCACTGTGCTCCAGGGGATAGGTGGCGTGTGAGAGACAAAAAGCACAGTGACTGGAGGAAAAAAAAAAAACCCAGAAGGATCATAGACCTTTCCTGGAATGTGTTTTCACCATTACTAAAATCTGCTATTTTAACACAACCTTGGGTAAACCTCTGGCAAAGAAAATAGTCTTTTCATGAACTTGAGGCTCTGGTGAGGCTTGAGAGGATGTGGAATGCATGCAAGTATGTAGCATGTGGGCATGGGCAAGAGCTAAACTCCCCATGGTCAAGTTTGACAACAAAAACCCAACTGCATAAATTCGAAGACCGAATTGGCTTTATTAAGCAATTCGCGAATTGGGCAGCATCTCCTTTCACAAGTGAAGAGATGCTCAGAGAAGAAGTACAAAGTGGCAGGTTTTTATAGGAAGGAGGGTGGGGCAAGGAAGTTATCAGCAAAAGAAAAGAAAGGATTGGTCCAGGCCGGGTCGCCCTCCTGGAGGGGGAAGGCAGCGAGTTCTTTCATGCAGATTACCTCATCTCCTTTGGGGGAGAGTCTTTGTGACAGATTATCTCACTGGTGCTGATCAAAAAATGTCTTACTGAGTGGTTAAGACTACATTTCCAGGGAAGGTTGGCACTACAGTTAGGTGCTAAGCCCCCGTGTGATAACTTGGCCTAAGTGATTCCATTTTGGGCCTGTTGTTTCCCTTTTTAACAACATGTGCTTTACTTTACTTACTGCTTTGTTTGTTTGTTTGTTTGAAAACATTTTAGGTTAGGGCCAGTTAGGGAACACAATTATAATAGTGTAAAGACTATTGAAATAGTTCATATGAACGAGAGAACTGAGAAATAAGACATACTTGGAGTTTTCTTTTTTTTTTTAATGTATTTATTTCTGAGAGAGAGATAGAGACAGCATGAACAGGGGAGGGTCAGAGAGAGAGAGGGGGGGAGATACAGACTCCAAAACAGGCTCCAGGCTCTGAGCTGGCTGTCAGCACAGAGCCTGACACGGGGCTTGAACTCATGAACTGTGAGATCATGACCTGAGCCAAAGTCAGATGCTTAACCAACTGAGCCACCCAGGCGCCCTAGAGCTTTCTTAAACAATACTCGGGATCAGACCCAATTCAACCACAACTCCTTAGGGCCCAACTGCTCAGGGAAAGATCTATGGACCAGCGGCATTAGGATCACCTGGCAGCTTGTTGGGAATGCAGATCTCGGATACTTCCCCAGAGCAGCAGGGCCACACTCTCCATTTTGACATCCCCAGATGATTCTTATGTAAAGAATTTGAGAAGTTTTGCTTACCAGCATCTGCCTATTCTTGAGCTGCTCCTACTGTAGTTGAACGTTATCTGGCATGAATTTTTGACATTTAATTAAATTTTGGCATTAAGGTGAATGCCACAAGCTGTAAGAATCTGCTATGTATAAAGCATTTGGGTAGATGCTGTGGATGAAAGATGAGTCAGTTCCAGGGCCTGGGGTTAGTGGTAGGGTGTACTGCGACAGACCATAAGCAACTAACTGAAAATCAGTGCTCACTGGGTCTTGGTTGAAATACAAAGCAAGTATTTGTGAGTACAGGGAAGAGGAAGACACATTCCAGTTCCAGCTGAGGGTACCTGAGGAGGTGTAGAGAAGGATATAGCACTTGGTATTGACCTTGAGGGAGGGGTAGGAAGGAGCATGCTAGGCAGAGGTGGCCATTCAGGGCCAGACACACAACGGGAGGTTAAGGCACATTTAGGAAGAGGTGATGAGGCTATAGGCCAGGGTGGGCCATGTGGCAGAGGACAGGGACACCCAGGGAGACTGGAGCCATACTAGGTGCCATGCTGATGGGCTGAGGTCTTATTCTCTGGGTAGCAGGGGGCCCTCAAAGGAATTTGAACAGGAGAATGAATAGGAAATAATATGGTCAGGTCTGGTTTTATAGAAAGTCTCCATAGGCAATATGGAGCAGGACCCCCTATGGGATGTGGAAATACCACCACCAGCAGCACCATGCTGATAACCCATGCCAAACCTCTGGGATCCAAATCTCTCCTGCAGTGGTTGACCGCACAGTTGATGGTGGTATACACCTTGGTCCAGAACCCGATTCTAGAAATGACTAGAGAAGTATAAAAGATAGGTTGGAGGGGAAGGTGCCAGAGAGAGAGAGGGAGAAACGATTAGGTGTGTGCATCAGATGTGCGCACGCGTAGAGTTTTCATTTGTTTCTGTGCTGATGACATATATAGGGTCAGTACTATATATATAGGAAGAGTACGTGGTGCAGTGTTGTAATTAAAAGGCAGATTAAGTCAATGTCAAAGGCTACACACCGCATGATTCTAACTTTAAGACATTCTGCAAAAGGCAAAATTGGACAGAGTATAAAGATCAGCAGTTGCAAGAAGTCATGGCAGGGGGATGAATAAGGGGAGTGTGGGGGACTTTTAGGGAAGTGTTGCCATTTAGCCTGATACTATAATGATGGCAATGTATCATTATGTATTTTTTCAAACCTATGGAATCTACAGCACCCATCCCTCACCTCATGTGAACTGTGGTCATTGGCTGATAATCATGTGTCAGTGTAGATTCATGAGTGGTGCATATGTACCACCCTGGTGGGCGATGTTGATAGTGGTCAGGGGCTAAGGGTGTATAGGGGCAGGGGGTACAGCGGAAATCTGTACCACTGGCTCAAGTTTGCAGTGAACCTAAAACTGCTTTAAAAAACAGAGTCTGTTTAAAAAAGAAAAGTCTAATATTCTGGATTAGAATCCAAGCTCTACAAATTACCAGTTCTAGAACCTTGGGCAAATTATGTAACTTCTTTATGATTCAATTCTTGCCTATAAAATAGACTAAAGTTTCTACTTAAAGTGTGAATACATGCAAAACTCTTTAAAAAGTGCCTGGTGCATTGTGAGAGTTAGGTGAGTGTTGGCCCTTATAATTATTGTTATTATTAATCCCAGAAGGGCAAGTGTGAATGCATTGGTTCTAGTATATTTATGTATATAAACTATTAAATCATTTTGCTTCAGTGAAGCAAGGGACACATCTACAGGGTGTTTTGCTGAAACAGTAGAGAAGATTACAGAAAAAAAACAAACATTTAGAACATTCATGATTAGGGGCGCCTGGGTGGCACAGTGGTTAAGCGTCTGACTCGATCTCAGCTCAGGTCATGATCTCACTGTTCGTGAATTCAAGCCCCACATTGGTCATTGCACTGATGGTGCAGAGCCTGTTTGGGATTCTTGTCTCTCTCTCTCTCTGCCCCTCCCATGCTTGTGTTCTGGCTCTCAAAATAAAATAAATAAACTTAAAAAAAAAAAAAGAACATTCATGATAGCCTCATAAGACTTTCTGGTCAATCAAAAATAGAGGCAGAACTGAAATTATAAGCAAAACTTACCCAAAGGGAGAGGAGAATTGTTCAGGTAAAGTGGTCAGTGATAGGAGAAAGAGGTGTTAAGAGAGAGTAGAGGAAGCCAAGGTATCAGAAATTAATTCCACTGGCCAGCAACTTTCCCTGTGAATGACCTTGTGCACATATCTGCCATTTGTCTCTTTCTTTCAGTTGCAGTGTTTTTGCATGATCTGTGCGTAAAAGTCTGACTTCTAAACTAATTGTTAATAGGTGTGTCCAAACATGTTGGGGATGCCCTGAAAGCCCATTCCTTCCGGTCTTTGAGAAAAATATGGACTGTTGGAATCCCTCCTTGGGGTGTCATTGAGAACCAGAGAGATCTTATTGGAAAAGATGTAAGTAGACAACCCGTTCACACCAAAAGAGAATGAACATGTATCCAGTTGCCAACTGAGCACCACCTGGGTATCTAAAAGACATCTCAAATGTGATATACCCCAAACTGATACTGGCCTTCGTACTTGCCCGATCTTAGAGAAAATAATGATACCATCCTTACAGTTGTTCAACCCAAAAGCCTTGGACTAATCCTAGAATGATCTCTTTCACAACTCAACCTAATCCATCAGTAAGTTATCTCAGCTTCACCTTTTCTTTTCTCAGTTTTAGAGAGAGAGAGAGAGAGAGAGACAGAGAGAGAGAGAGAGAGAGAGAGAGAGAGAGTGTNTTTTCTTAGTTTGAGAGAGAGAGAGAGAGAGAGAGAGAGTGTGTGTGTGTGTGTGTGTGTGTGTGTGTGCTTGCACACGTGAGTGGGGGAGGGAGAGACAGAGAGCATCCATGCTCAGCACGGAGCCAGACACGGGGCTCGATATCACAACGCTGGGATCATGATCTTAGCTCAAATCAAGTCAGACACTCAACTGAATGAGCCACCCAGGTGCCAACCCCCCCTATTTAACTTCACTTCAAATATAGACAATATATCCAGAATCTGACCTCTTCTCATTACCTCTGCTGTTACCGCACAGCCACCATTTTCTGTCTCCTGGATGATAGTGGTAATAGCCTTCCCTTCTCTCATCCTTGTCTCTCACTGCAATCTCATCTCAACACAGTAGCCAGAATGGTTCTTCTAAAATACAGATCAGATCGTGCCACTTCTCTGTGAAAAACACTTCAATGGCTCCTGTCTTGCTCAGAGTAATAGCCGAGTTTCTTGCCTGGGCATGCATGTGATAACATTCATGATGTGAACCTTCTGTTTCCTTATCTTGTACTACTCTCTGCTTTATGCTGTGTATTGATTCTTTGATCCCGTCTGTTTTTCTAAAGGGAAGGAACTTGTCTAAGTCCGTTTATAAGAGTAGTGTATATTTCTGATGAAAATATCTCAGGTATTAAAAAAGATTTGAAAAGCAAAGATAACCACTATTAACATTTTGGTCTGTATCATTCCAGGATTTTTTCTATGAATGTGTACATATGCATAATAAAAAACATATTGTATGAAAACCAGCAGTAACAGAAACCCACTGATGAGAATCTGATATTTAGCTTAATTATTTAACATAATTACCTATCTATATAAATTAATTACTTCTCTATGTAAATAAATATAGACATGTATATGGTTTATCTTAACTTTTATTTTGGAAAATTCCAAACATATTAAGGAGTAGAGTTATTAAAATAATGAACTCCTATGTACCTGTCTCCCAGCTTCGACAGTTATGAGCTCAGAGCCAATTTTGTTTCATCTGTTCCTTATCCATTCCCCACTTCAATATTTTGAAGCAAATCCCGGATATCAAGTAACATCATTGGTAAATATTTTACCAGTATTTCTAATTAATTAATTTACCAATAATTTGGTATTTCTAAGTACCAAAAAGTAGGTATTCTAAAACATATGGACAATTAAAAAATATATAACCACATTGCCATTTTCATACCTAAAAGATTAATAGTTAATTCCTGAATATCAACAAATAGCCAGTCTCTGTTCAATATTCTGATTGTGTCATATTGTTTAGTCATTTGATTTCATCATCCAGAAAAGTTCCCTACAACATGATGGGTTGATATGTCTCTTGAGTCACTTATTTTCAGTCATTTTTAATCTATCGATTTTCCCTCCATCTCCTTTTTTGTGGGGGGTGCAATTTATTTGTTAAAGAAACTGGGTCACGGCTATCTGGGTGGCTCAGTCAGCTAAACATCCAACTCTTGGCTTCATCTTTGGTTATGATCTCATGGTTTGTGAATTCAGTTCCTGAGTTGGGCTCTGTGCTGAAAGTGTGGAGCCTGCTTGAGATTCTCTCTCTCCCTCTCTCTCTGTCCCTCCCATGTATGCTCTCTCTCTCTCTCTCAAGATAAATAAATAAACTTAAAAAAAAAAAAGAAACTAGGTCATTTGTCCTAAAGTGTTTTTCATTGTTTGGATTTTGCAGATTTAGCCTGCAAAATAGTAGGGTTTAGCTTATTTCGCTGTCTTGTCTTTTCTGTATTTGGTAGTTTGATCCAAAGTTATGATCAGATACAAGTTCTTTATGTGCAAATTTATCTCATAAGAGGTGTGTCTGTCCTTTCCCTCATAATGTATGATTATTTTTCTTTTTATAATGTCATTGCCTAGATTCACGACCTCAACAGAGTTGCAAATACAGATATGTAATTATAGTGTTCTTTATTAATTAGTTTAAACACTCCATAAGGAGAAACATCTTCTCATCGACCATTTGATTTACTTTGTGGTACCTTTGTATGGGAAAGGACACAATGCTTGATTCTTTATTTTCCAGCTTTCAAAGCAATGAGTTGGTTATCTACCATTCTCCAAGGTGAACAATGAGATGTTTTTTGAACATATCAAATGTTTCAATTCATTATTCCATTCTAGTCATTACTCTTTATTTTGCCCAACTTGTCCCATTTTGGCCAATGGAAACTTTGCAAGTTATCTCTTGAGTCCTTTTTAACACAGTTCTAATCGTTTTCCCTTGCTTCCTTATATTTTAATTTGAAGGAAAAAAAAGCTGTTCCGGGCTAATTGTGTATATACATTTTTTTCTCCTAGAGAAATGGCTGGTTGCTTTTAGTGGGAAATTGTATTAAGAAACCACATTCTAGGGGGTGAAAGGTGAATTCTGATTTTTTTATGCCTAATAATGTTCTACTGTACTGTAGTACTTTAATAGTACCATAACTTGGGGCACTTGGGTGGCTCAGTTAGTTAAGCATCCGACTTTGGCTCAGGTCATGATCTCATGGTTCGTGGGTTCGAGCCCCGCGTCAGGCTCTGTGCTGACAGCCAGCTCAGAGCCTGGAGCCTGTTTCAGATGCTGTGTCTCCCACTCTCTCTGATCCTCCCCTGTTCACGCTCTCTCTCTGTCTCTGTCTCTCTCTCTCAGAAATAAATAAAACTTTAAAAAAAATAGTACTATAACTTAACAATTCTTTTATTGTCCATTTTTTGCTTTTATAAAAAATCATCATTTCTTTTAAGCCTCCCAGCGACCCTCTGCTGTGAGAATTATCATTCTCACTTAGACATGAGGAAAGTCAGCCTGAGAAAGGAGGTAGGAGTTACCCAGAGTAAAAGTTAGGAAGCAGAAGAGTCTTGGCCCTCCTACTCCAAATAGTGTGCTTTTTGTCTCTAAAAACAGTTGAGAATTGGAATGGCTTAAGGAAGAATCCACAAATATTAACAAAGATCGGGATGTTTTGTACTGAATGGATGGATCTCCATGTGGCTGGTTGGCTGTCACTCTTTGTTTCAATACTAGAAAAAAAAAGCAGTGTCAAAATATTATTTTGGAGTAGATCTATTGAAAGTCATATTTTCTGGATAACAATGTAGTCTGCGTATTACTGTATATCCTTGAACTGTTTTATTACAGTCTGAGACACGTTAAGTATAGAAATTAAAAATAAATATTTTTAGCAATGTAGCAGTGCTGTGACATCTAAGTGTATGGCCAGTGGGCTTATCTTGCTGAGCACAGTGTGTGCAAGAGTTGTTGCACTTGTGTTTTGAGTCTCATGTGGTATGAGCCATGTACTAGTTACACATAGTAGGACCCACACAGTGATCCATGAAAAATGGAAGATTAAAAAAAATCGATTCTTCACTGCAGATAGCTTGAGAAACACCTCTGTAGGGAGCAAACAGCACTTACTAGCCTTGGCAGGAACTCCATGGTGCATGGGCAGCCCTCGGGAGCAGCTGAGCCCAGGGAAGGACCTTGAGCACTGCCCCCCTCTTGTCTTCCAGGTGGTGTGCCTGTACCAGACTCTGGGCAACCCCCTCAGCAAGCTCACCACACTCAACAGCATGCATTCCCACTTCATCTTGTCCGATGATGGGACTGTGGGCAAATATGGAAATGAGATGAATCTCAGGAGGAACCTGGAAAAGTACCTCTCTCTGCAGAAAATACATAGCCGTGAGTACCACAGAGGCTCAGCCTCTAGGGCCTGGCTGGGGCGCTGCTATGGAGAAAGGCACTCCTTTGTCATCCATACGGAGTGCAGAGGTCCCAGCTGGTCCCTGCCTAAATGAACACGTGTGAACCCACAGCCAGAAGAAAGCAGGATGTGAGGGGGTACAGAATTGTGGATGGCAGGAGGGAGGAAGAGGTCTTGGAGACAGCAGAGTCAGGAGAGGTTTTGTGCAACGATGGAGATGTTAGCAGAGCCTCCAGCCACCTGTAGGGTTGGATGGGTGGAGGATGGCTGGGTAGGGGCAGTATTGATACCAGAATGGGAATGACTAAAGAACAGTAAGGAGACTAGCTTGAGAAGAGTGAGGGTATCAGTTTGGTCATTAGGGAGGATGACATTTCAAATGTGGTGGTGTGCCCTAGACAGGGAAGGGTTAAAATCAAACAGAGCTTTTAGAAATAGGGATCTTTGCATAATTTGGCTCCTGTTGATAGTGCTGTTATAAACACTGGGGTGCATGTACTCCTTCGAATCAGCATTTTTGTATCCTTTGGATGTATACTGAGTAGAGCCCAAATGTCCACTGACTGACAAATGGATAAAGAAGATGTGGTACACATATATGATGAGATATTGCTTGGTGATCAAAAGCATGAAATCTTGCCATTTGCAGCAACAGTGTGAATGGAACTAGAGTGTATTAGGCTAAGTGAAATAAGTCAGTCAGAGAAAGATAAATTCCATATGATTTCATTCATATGTGGAACTTAAACAAAACAGATGAACATAGGGAAAGGGAGGGAAAAATAAGATAGAAACAGAGATGGAGGCAAACCATAAGGGACTCTTAAATACAGAGAACAAACTGAGCGTTGCTGGTGGGGTGTTAGGTGGGTGGGTGGGATGGCTAAATGGGTGATGGGCATTAGGGAGAGCATTCGTTGGGATGAGCACTGGGTGATGTATGTAAGTGGTGAATCACTGAGTTCTACTCCAGAAACCATTATTATACTATATGTTAACTAACTTGGATTTAAATAAAATTTTTAAAAATGGGTATAACAAACAAGTAAACAAGGTAAGGGCCTTTGTTTGGTATCAGTGTTGTGTCATGCTTCCAGGGATGCTTTGAGATGGTCATTGTGATAGTGTTTAAAAACAAAATTCAACTGAGTAAATTTAAAGATTTTATTGGCCTTATTCAGTGATTCACCAGTGGACAGCAACCCATCTAGCAGGTAAAAAGGAGTTCCAAGAGACAGGACAGAATGAAAGACCTTTATAGGGAGAAGGAGGTGTGGCAAGAGAATTATTCTAACAAGGAGTGGATTGTATAGGGCAAGACCACTTTCCTTTGGGGGAAGGTGGAGTGGGCATGGGGGGGTCCCACCAGGCAGATTACCTCAGTAGTGCCAACTAGATAATTCCCCACTGACTGGTTAAAGGTTACATTCCTGGGAGAGGCTGCAACTGCAGTTAGGTATTAAGTCTTCATTTGCTAATGTGGAACTTAGCACAAGGGACTCCATTTTGGGTCTGTTGTCTCTTTTGTAATAGTATCTGTAGGAAGGAGAAGAAAGGAAAGGGTCAGAATCAGCAAGCAAACATCCTTGGGTGGAGAGGTGGAAAGGTAGATGCTGTCTGGAGAAATGGAGACTTTTCATCCAAGGCAACAGAAAGTGGGCCTCGGTCTCTTTCCATGAGTTAAATATTCTACAAAATACTTTGACCCTTGAGGAAGAAGACCAGAGAGCCAAGGCCCTTGGGAGGCGCAAGTCCTCTTCAACCTTTGAGTTTTGATTAAAAATGTTAAATGTCCTTACAAAGCTCTGTCATCTACTGCCTGTGACCTTGACCCATGGAGTTTACATCTGTTAAACTGTTTTATTTCTTTTTTTTAAAGTTAGTTTATTTATTTTGAGAGAAAGAAAACATGAGTAGGGGAGGGGCAGAGAAATGGAGAGTGAGAATCCCAAGCAGACTCCATGCTGTCAGTGCAGTGTCTGACGTGGGGCTTGATCTCAGAACCCTGAGATCATGACCTGAGCTGAAATCAAGAGTTGGACACTTANAGTCTGACGTGGGGCTTGATCTCAGAACCCTGAGATCATAACCTGAGCTGAAATCAAGAGTTGGACACTTAGCCAACTGAGCCACCCAGGTACCCCTAAACTGTTTTCTTAATATAAAAGGGAAAGAACTGTCTACCTTTTGTTGTGAGACTTGAGATCATGTATGTTTGATGTGCCTTGAATAGTGTTGGCCGTATAGTATGCCCTTAATAAAGATCTGTTTCTTTCTTTTCCTTTCATTCTCCTTTGATACAGGTAATCTCCTTGTTGGGGTGGGGCTGTGTGTGGGAGGGACCCTGGGAACTGTTGCCAGTCACTTAGTGCTTAGTGTGAATGAAGGTTGGAAGCTCATTTAGGTCAGGAAGGGGGAGAGAGGGTCAGGTCCTCTGCAGAGTAGATGTGGGTGGGGGAAGGGAGACCCATAGAGGAGAGGACAGGTCAGAGACTGGCCCTAAAGAAGAGTCCCTGCAGGGAGGGCTCCTTTTGGGGTGGAAAATATCAATGACCTGAAATGTCCTGTTGCCTCACCTGACCTATCCTTACCCCAGAAATTGCTCAGGGGGTTTCTACAGCATCATAATGTGTGCCCCAGGAGAGCAAAGTCTGGTCTTTCTTATTCTGATTCATTTGTGGATGAATGCATACAACCTGAAGCTTACATATGGTGTCAAGGAACATTTCTTTCAAGGGTCTTGAGACTTGGGATTTATTTGGAGACTTTCACTCTGTGTAGAGAATGAATGTGGAGTCCATTTTGGTGGATTGGTAACATTTATTATTCTAAGGAAAACCAATATGAAGGAGCAAAAACAGGAAGCCGCCTACACACACACACACACACACACACACTCACTCACTCACTCACTCACTCACTCACAGGAAAGGAAGGAAGGAGAGAAGGAAGGAAGAAGAGAGAAGAAGGGGGAGAAGAAAAAGGATTAATGAAGGAGGGAAGAAAGGGAGGGAGGAAGACAAAAAAGTCCCCAACAGACCCAAAATTCTTATGTATCAAAGCTGATTTTTATACCCATCATGTTCACTACTTTCTACCATATTTATATTGCTTAAAAAGAGGTTTATTTGGGGTGCCTGGGTAGCTCAGTCAGTTGAGTGGCCGACTTTGGCTCAGGTCATGATCTCACGGTTCATGAGTTCGAGCCCTGCATCAGGCTCTGTGCTGACAGCTCAGAGCCTGCTTCAAATTCTGTGTCTCCCTCTCTCTCTGTCCCTCCCCCACTCAAGTTCTGTCTCTCTCTGTCTCAAAAATAAATTTAAAAAACGTTAAAAAATTAAAAAAAAAGACTTATTTGGATGGAATGAAAATACTTAAATATTTTGTTGATTTCTTTCACTTCTTTTCAGCCAGACTTCTTAGAGTCCCCAGCAAACCCTTGATCCTGGCCTAGAGTACTTACAACCCCCCCTCCCCCCAAAGGCCTGACATTGTAAAGTTGCTATAGGAATTCTTGGATTCAGCCATTTGAAATGTGGCTAGCGTCAGTTCCTAAGCCTCTGAGGATAGAAAGCATCGGATCAGATGCCTCTGTATCTCTTCATAATCCAACTCTCAATGGAGTAGTGTGTTTTCCAGGGATGTCCGTTCTAGGAGCTTTTAATTTGAAAGCATGATATATTCTTGCCTAACCCTGGGATCTAAGAGTAGAGGCAGCTCTCCAGTGAGATTTCTCAGCAAGAACTTGACAAGTTTTTTTCTTTCTTAACAAATTTAATTAGTAGCATCAGTGAGATCCTTTTCATAGGAAACAATCCTAAATATTTTTATTTTCGTGGGAATTAGTTATTGCTTTAAGAAAGATATATCCAGTAGAAATTGAATTCCCTCTTTACCCTTATTGATTTTTTTTTCCTGATGATAAGAGTGCTGTATATTTTCATGTTCAGATAAAGCAAAGAACATATAAGAAAAGGAAGGGTTTTCTATATTCTTACAATAAAAAAATTATTGTCAACTTTTTCATATATATACTTTAAGAAATTTTCTACATACACACAGCAACATTTTTTAAATAAACACTAGATTCATATAATATACACACTTTTCAACTTGGATGCATTTCTACATCAATAACCATAGCTTGGGGGCGCTTGGGTGGCTTGGTTCATTGAGCGTCCAACTTCGTGTCAGGTCATGATCTCACGGCTCATGAGTTTGAGCCTTGCATCGGGCTCTGTGGTGACAATGACAGCTTGGAACCTGGAATCTGCTTCAGATTCTGTGTCATGCTCTGTCTCTCTCTCTCTAAAAAATAAATAGACACTAAAAAAAGATCAGCATAGCTTAGTACACCTTTAATGGCTGCATAGTGTTTCATTATATAGGATATAAGAGATCTTTTACAAAAGTTTTTTCCATAGATTTCAATAGTTCATGATTAATGGTTCTTTTTCAACATTTCTCCAAACCCCCCCCTCCCTTCTCCATTATTAATAGTTTGATGTGTACCCTTCCACTGTTTCTGGTCATATATGTGTAAAGGTATCTGGATATATATCTAGACATACATACACGTATATATCATACAAGCACATACATAAATATATATAATGCAAACATATAACATAGATATTCATGTATGTGGTTTTAAAACTATAAAAGGGATCATACTATATACATTATTCTGTAACTTTTTTCACTTAATATCTTCTCAAAAAGAATGATTCCATGGTCTTTCCTTTTTTTTTTGTCTTCCTTCCTTTAATAAAATAATATATCCTCGTGATAAAAAATTTAAACAATGGACTACATTTAAAAAACAATATGTTGAAATATAAAAGTCTTGGAGAGTTACCCATCCCATCTTGTACTTAGAAAAGTCATCTAGAAGTTGAGTGAATTGGCAAATTTTGATCATTTTTGGAAGTGAGTGATAAATACATTGGATCCATTATATTGCTGGGTTTTTTTTCAAGATATGTTTGAAATTTTCTACAATGAGAAGTTGAAATTTCTTGAACACTACTTAAAACAATTTTTTTGTTTTTTAATTGGGGGCCCCTGAGTGGCTCAATCGGTTAAGCATCTGACTTCGGCTCAGGTCATAATCTCACGGTTTGTGAGTTTGAGTCCTATGTCAGGCTTGTTGCCGACACTGAGGAACCTGCTTGGGATTCCCTCTCTCTGCCCCTCCCTTGCTCTCTCTCTCTCTCAGTCTCTCAAAATAAAAAAACTTAAAAAAATTTTTTTTAATTAGTGAAAACCTTTAGGTACCTTTTTAACTGGGGAAACTGTGAAGATGCTCTCAACATACTTAAGTGGTTTTATTGAAAGTCCAAGCTTCTGGCTTGGTCTTGAACTAAGCAAGCCTGAGTGAGTCCAGGAAGAGAGGGGAGTGAGTGCAAGTAACAGGTTTATGTGGTAATTGAAAGACTTGTGTTGAGGAAAGCAAAATGGATGCTTGGCCAACATAGGATTTCTTTGTAACAGTTTCATTTTGTTTGCCATCTGAAACAGGTTCAAGACAAGGCGTCCCCGTGGTGGGGCTGGTGGTAGAAGGAGGTCCCAATGTCATCCTCACGGTGTGGGAGACCGTGAGAGACAAAGCTCCGGTGGTGGTATGTGAAGGCACAGGCAGGGCAGCCGATCTCCTGGCCTTCACCCACAAACACTTAGCAGACGAAGGGTGAGTTGCTGACTCCTCAGTTTTTAAACCACAGTGACTATTTATTTTTCTGTTTTAGTTCTTTAAGCTCGCTTTTATGTGGGCTAGATATCCTTTGGGACAGAGGATGAGACTGGAATTAACTTTTTAGTGATTTTTGTGCGTATTAATTGACACCAAAATGCTCTCCTCTGATGCAAGT